>NC_064648.1:171409924-171709924 GCF_023864345.2 Schistocerca serialis cubense
TCGCGCGCGATCGACTGGAGTGCAGCGCGCAAGCACCGAGGCAATACGATGCTGCCCCTGCCCCCACCCCCACCACCACCACCACCACCACCACCACCACCACAAGCGATCACGTGACGCGGCCCTTTCCCCACCAATGGGGCTCCAGCCACGCCGCATGCTGTCTGTGACGCAGAGGGGGAAGTGGAATCGGCCTGATTCTCCGCTCCGTATTGTTGCTCGGCACGTATTCAAACTACATCGCGCGAAACAGATATTTTTGACAACAGAAGGTTTTTCTTTCCTTTTGTGATGTGCAAAACTTTATATTTATGATCTTTAAAGCAAGTTGCCAACATCAGCAATATCATCAGTAGAGTTGGGCAACACGATTCTTTTCCCGATTCGATTCCTACGATTCGTTAACGATTCTTTCACGATTTATTCTAGCAGTGATCTCCATACTGCATTCTAGTCTGCGATGGCACGATTCTTACGGAATGCAAAAAGTTCTACATCTTACTGACAGATGGCAGAAGGTGTCTGAAATTGTCAATGGGGTTAGAACCGAGCTGTGTCATGATAAGATATGCCAGAAATAGTTTATTTATGAGTAAACATGCATATGACGTTCCGGTTACAAGTATGATCCTCGACTTACACGTGTAATGGTTTAATTGGTGTAAGGTCACGTTTGATTTGATTGCATCTATTGTTTTATTTCAGTACGCCAGGAAAGAGGATTCGATTTGTGCGAAAGTTGGTGCAAAATTACGTGATGTGCCAGTTTGGTTGTGTGGCTTGAACGTATGTAACTACAGACGTCTGTTTTATTGTAACAAAATCTAGCAGTGAGGCAGACATGGTTTGGCTCGTATCATCCTATGCTTTGCATTGGATCTGCAACAAATATGAGGTACGTATTTATTCATCTTACTTTGATTCTTGATTTTAATCGTGTGTATTGGGAGCTGTGTACTCGCTGTATAACGTTTCTCTCATCACTAGTTCGTGTATTACTCGCGCAAACTAAGCTGACGTCGGCGCGGTGGCTGATGGTAGCGATGGTAAATGGGAGACGCCTTTACGCTCGTTCCCGTCAGCCACCGTCATGTGTCAGCTTGGTTTTCACGAGTAATATTACGGCCCACGAACTTCGTTTGTCTGTTCCGAGCTTCCTTCGTTCAGACGCATCCTCCACTTGACTGCCATCTGGCGGTCGTAATCATTCGGCACGACTCGGCATGATTCGGAAGTTGCCTTCGAAGCATAGCGCACTAAGAATCGATGAATCGTTGGAACTGGGAACCGTCACGACTCGGAAACACGCCACCGTTCTTACGATTCTTTTGAACGACGATTCGTCCCTATCACGATTCGATTCTTACGATTCTTTATTTAGAGTCGTTCAAATGAACGACTCATTCACGAATAGCCGCAACTCTAATTATCAGACCTTATCGAGACCTTACTGGGTACACTTCTATGTCCAAACACGACTCAAAAATGTTCGAACAGTATACGTCATCGTTCTGGAAATCTCTCGATCTGTTCGGTCTTTAGACCTAGTGACCCTTGTTGGTACTAATCGCAACGACAAGTGTTAACCGTGTTTGAGCCACTATGGATTTTAATAATAAAAGTAACTGCGGAGCTCGGTCTGAAATATCCCCTAGGGTGCAGGTCATGCGTAACAACAACAAATAAAAGAATGCAGTCATGATTCTGTGCAATTCTCGAAGTTTAGTTCGTCTCGTGATCTAGTGATGTCTGATGGTACCACCTCCGAGACCAGTCTTCCCGCTTTAGTTCATTCCCGTGATAAAAATGAATCACTTTATTACGCTCCGGTTCGTTGTTCCCCATTTAGTTCTTAATTACTTGTCTTGACTGTCTCATCTGAATGTTGCCGTCTTAGTTTCCAACTTATTAAAATGTGGTGACGTTTTTGACTGATATTCTACTGTACGAACAGGAACTTAACTGCTAATTTCCAACATAGATCCTAAGCCATTAGTGTCTCTTATAAACGAAATGTTATTCTGTGTTTAGTCAGGTATTACGTTTTGGTGGACAACACTTCCGTCTTCGTTTCGTAAGTAAAGACGTCCACAAACATCGGTACCATATGATATTTGTTGTGCATTTCTTCAAGCACAATGCCGGCCGCTGTGACCGAGCGGTTCTAGGCGCTTCAGTCCGGAACCGCAAGACCGCTACGGTCGCAGATTCGAATCCTGTCTCGGGCACGGATGTGTGTGATGTCCTTAGGTTAGTTAGGTTTAAGTAGTTCTAAGTTCTATGGGACTGATGACCTCAGGTGTTGAGTCCCATAGTGCTCAGAGCCATTTGAACCATATTTTCAAGCAGAATGTGAGATGGTGCAGTGGTAGGGATTTAATGCCATTTCCTCCCGTGTTTCAGGAAATCGTCAAATTTTAAGCGGAGCCAGCGCATATTGTTGTGGCTTTGTGGCTAATTCGTAGTCCCGTGCGTATCCCTCGCGCCGCGAGAGTCAAATTCGCTGCAAAACCTCTGACCTTCCTACTAACATTTCATTCGGCGTCATTAAGATAAAATGGCGTCAGGACATGTCGCAACACAGTTCTACGTCTCTCACTGACTCTCCATCCAAGGTAACACGCCGTGTCTTCCCTACCAAGAAATTTCTGTTAACACCCCACAACCCCCCCCCCCCCCCCCTCTCTCTCTCTCTCTCTCTCTCTCTCTCTCTCTCTCTCTCTCTCTCTCTCTCTCCCCCTCTCTCTCCCCCTCCCCAACAGATTTTAGAAACAGAGACGCAGGCAGACATAAGAGGCGACACAGAGCATCATAAAGTAGCTTTTGTTGTGATACTGCTCATGAGTTTTCGTTCGATGTGCCTCTATCTGCGTCCCACAGCAAGCTTGTCTCCCTGGGTTATTGAAATTCTGGTAGGCCCATTACGTCAACATTCCCGACATGTTCTCCACAGTCCGAAAGCTAGTTTCTGGTTTGATGCCGTTCTCACTGTGCAAGCCTCTTCACCTTTGCGTAACTACTGGGGCCTACATCCTTTTTAATCTGCTTCCTGTATTCGTGTATCTGTCTCCCTCTACAATTTTTGCCCTCAATACTTCGCTCCTTCGCCAAACTGACGACTTCTTGATGCAGTAGGATGAGTCCTACCAACACATACCTTCTTTTACTGAAAATTTGCCATAAATGTTTTCACCCGAGTCGATTCAATACTTCGTTACTTATTCGATCTACTGGTACCCACCTAATCTTCAGCATTTTCCTGTAACAGTAACAAAAAGTTTCTGTCCACATAAAATTAATGTAACATGTTCTATGTGTTTGCTATTTGATTATTATCTGACTACTGTGACGTGTGAAGTACCTGAAACTGCGTTAGGTACTGTTCCTACGTCATGACGCCCAATCACTATTCTTACGTAAAATTGCTTAGGAGTTTAAAGCTCGGTTTGAATTTAATTATTCTCGTTCCGGTGAGGAACTGGCGACCATTGGTTATTTTCATTAACGACACACTTTGAAACACTTTTTTATAAATTTTCCACTAACCACTGTTAATAAAAAATTAGTTGACGCAATAAAAATATTAAAAGTTAACATAAATTTGTTTCTAATCGTCATTGCTGAAGAACTGAGCAGTGACGATTCGGTTATAACTTCATCTACTTCTCTCGGTTATGCATTATTATTCGGAGATGATGCCTTTTCCTCGCAGATTAGGGATTTCAGGTACACGGCCATATAGAAAAGTTAATTAGCCGGAGAGGTAGGAGGGCTATCAACTTTCGCAGAAGATAGTGTCACGACTTATGTATTTAATGGGCTCTCACACGCTCAATATTTATTACGCAGTACTGAGTATTACGCAATAATATTGACCGTCTGAGAGTGGTATTGACGGTTTCCGCAATATACTGAATAAAACTAAAGGGCCGTAAAACTATTTAGTTCGCTCAATATATCGCCCAATATGGCGTACCGTGTAAGGACAGTACTGGGTATAAGCGACAGTTCCTGTCAAGACAACTCAGAAATGCAATTCGCTGCGAAGGAATTTATGCACAGAACTGAAAAAAGTGAATGATAAAATATCAGTGAATGTGCTGGAGAATTTTTACTGAAGCATTATGTGGTACTTCGAGAAATAAAATTGCTGAATATTTAGGAAACGCCAGGTACCTCGTCCACAATAGCAGACAAAACTGAATATCAGGGTGTCATGATGGTCAGCAGAAATGTGTGGGTTTTTGTAGCCGTTTTCAGAATTCCAAATTACGCTCAAATCAGCAGTCGTGTTTTCTTTTTTTTTTCCCCTTTTACAACAGTTGTCACATTACGGGCGTTAAGTTCATGTAAGCTTTCTATCTGTAATCAATAAATGATTGTTTTATTTCGTTCTCAACAGTTGTTACAGTAGAGAAATACATAGGAAATAGCACACGTACACCATATGCTACCCAAGTCACTTGTTTAGTTACTAATTAGTGCCCTTATGGTTTACGAATCTATGCTGGAGAGCGTGACCGCTTACCCATTGAAATGTTTACTTTTCAGGCTTATTTCGTAGGTTCTCAGTAATTTCTGCTTGCCTTCCAAGACGAGGAAGGCCAGCTTCACAACGTCGAGTACTGTCATGTTCGTTACGAAAGCAGAGATCTAACTTACGCGCTCCGAGCTGAAATGATGTGCACTAATACAGTTCCGTTCCTAGCTTGTCCCTTTCGTGCAGCATACTGACATCATTATTGCGCAATAAATATTGAGTGTGCGATGGGTCCATAAAACTGTGATGTTTACCACGTCTCAAAAGATGAAATACGGTAACACCCTCTACAAGTGGGAAGCCCTCAAACTATTGTTAACTGTCCTCAACACGTCTCTATTATGAACCTGAGTGTAGGAACGGAGACGGAACACTATGACTGCTGTAGATGTAGAATGTAATAAACGCTAATCGTAACTGGATACCGCGACATGTTGCGCAACTCCGCTTCCCTCCCGGCTCCGACGGACCACGTGCGGCCCGCGCAAGCGGAATGGCGCCCAAACAAGAGACTGCCGCATAAACAAAACACGGCGTCGGTCGGCTGGTCACTACGGAACGCATTCGAGCGTGTAACGGACAGGCGCAGCACGCGAGCGGTCGGGTTGCGTTTGCGTAACCCTCTCGCTTCCATCAAAGCACTGCCACGGAGTGAGGTAGCGCTAGAAAGCATGTCGTATAATGAAACAAAACTGCTGAGGCAGATCATGTAAACTGGCCACGATGGAGTGCTTCCGGGCAATTCAACAGGCGATGCAAGAAGAAGCTATACCGGTACATAGACCCAGCACGTTTAACGTTGTTGCGAAAGAATCTACGAAGAACTTGACCAATTTACTTCGAATTTTTTACACGACGCCGTAATATACACTACTGGCCATTAAAATTGCTACACAAAGATGAATGCAGATGATAAACGGGTATTCATTGGACAAGTATATTGTAGTAGAACTGACACATGATTACATTTTCACACAATTTGGATTGAGTACATTTTCACACAATTTGCATGCACAGATCCTGCGAAATCAGTACCCAGAACAATCACCTCTGGCCGTAATAACGGCCTCGATACGCCTGGGCATTGAGTCAAACAGACCTCGGATGGCGTGTCCAGGTACAGCTGCCCATGCAGCTTCAACACGATACCACAGTTCATCGAGAGTAGTGACTGGCGTATTGTGTCGAGCCAGTTGCTCGGCCACCATTGACCAGACGTTTTTATTTGGTGAGAGATCAGGAAAATGTGCTGGCCAGGGCAGCAGTCGAACATTTTCTGTATCCAGAAAGGCCCGTACAGGACCTGCAACATGCGGTCGTGCATTATCCTGCTGAAAGGTAGGCTTTCGCAGGGATCGAATGAAGGGTAGAGCCACGGGTCGTAACACATCTGTAAGGTAAGTTCAAAGTGCCGTCAATGCGAACAAGAGGTGACCGAGACGTGTAACCGATGGCACCCCATACCATCACGCCGGGTGATACGCCAGTATGGCGATAACGAACACACACTTCCAATGTGCGTTCACCGCGATGTCGCCAAACACGGATGAGACCATCGTGATGCTGTAAACAGAACCTGTATTCATCCGAAAAAATGTTTTGCCATTCGTGCACCCAGGTTCGTCGTCGAGTACACCATCGCAGGCGCTCCTGTCTGTGATGCAGCGTCGAGGGTAACCGCAGCCACGGTCTCCGAGCTGATAGTCCGTGCTGCTGCAAACGTCGTCGAACTGTTCGTGCAGATGGTTGTCGTCTTGCAAACGTCCCCATCTGCTGACTCAGGGATCGAGACGTGGCTGCACGATCCGTTACAGCCGTGCGGATAAGATGCCTGTCATCTCGACTGCTAGTGATACGAGGTCGTTGGGATCCAGCACGGCGTTCCGTATTACCCTCCTGGTTCCGTTTTCTGTTATTTACTCTCAAATTTGTGTTAAGCCAACGTGACTAGTAATTAAATATAGTAAACTGTATTGAATGCCGTTGATCGCCGCTGGGGTGGTAGCCGTCTATTCACGTGATCTCAGTACGCTATTTAAGGCCATACGAAGGGTTAGTCTGGCATAGTTTCCTGCCGTTACGTAGACAGGAGTGACACCACCAGCAGTCGACCAACGGTTGACATATTTTAAATTTAAATAATTTTAGCTGTTGTACAGGGTGATTCAAAAGGAATACCACAGGGTGATTCAAAAGGAATACCACAACTTTAGCAATTTAAAACTCTGCAACGACAAAAGGCAGAGCTAAGCACTATCTGTCGGCGAATTAAGGGAGCTATAAAGTTTCATTTAGTATGAACGTGACTCGCCTAAGGTGAACTTTTTCTGTGCCATTTCAGCCAATAAAGTTTTTGGTCCCTTTTTCTTCGAAGGTGCTACTGTAACTGGACTACAGTATCTGGAGATGTTAGAGAATTGGCTGTTCCCTCAGCTCGAACAAGAAGCACAACAATTCATATTTCAGCAGGATGGAGCGCCACCACATTGGCACTTATCTGTCCGTAACTACCTGAACGTCAACTACCCGAGGCGATGGATCGGCCGCCAGGCAGCCCGTGACAGAGCACTTCATCACTGGCCTCCAAGAAACCCTGATCTTACCCCCTGCGATTTTTTCTTATGGGGGTATGTTAAGGATATGGTGTTTCGGCCACCTCTCCCAGCCACCATTGATGATTTGAAACAACAGCAGCTATCCAAACTGTTACGCCTGATATGCTACAGAGAGTGTGGAACGAGTTGGAGTATCGGGTTGATATTGCTCGTGTGTCTGGAGGGGGCCATATTGAACATCTCTGAACTTGTTTTTGAGTGAAAAAAAAAACCTTTTTAAATACTCTTTGTAATGATGTATAACAGAAGGTTGTATTATGTTTCTTTCATTAAATACACATTTTTAAAGTTGTGGTATTCTTTTTGAATCACCCTGTACAATAGAGCCTTTCTCACGGACATCTTCACAGTGTAAACGCCCAGAAGATGACCCCTACTTCGGGTTGAAACCGGTTGGCGGTATTATAACAATAATAAATGCGTTTACGACTGTTCTTGAATTATTGATCTGGCCAGTGCCTATCACCTGACATGAATCTCATCGAGCATTTGTGAGACAGAGGGGTCAGTTCGTGCACGTAAATCTTGCACCGGCAACAGTTTCGGAATTTCGGACGGCTATAGGGGCAGCATGGATCGACGTTTCTGCGGGGGACTCCCAACGACTTCCTAAGTCCATGGTACGTCGAGCTGCTGCACTGCCGAGGGAAAGAGAGGTCGGACACGATATTAGCAAGTGTCCCATCATTTTTGTTCCCTCTCTGTATATTCTTTCTTCACACATATAATTTTGAACACACATTGTAAACAACAATGTGTTGTTTTCTTCCTCGTAGTCGGTTTTGTCGAAATACAGTAAGTTGCATTTACGGCTGGTCACACGATTATAATACTACTACAGAATCAGAATGTTTGTAATCGTAAGCGTTCGCAGATTTAAACTATGCTCACATCCTAACATCCTAACATCCGGCACTTGGAGGTGGCTATCTCGTACCACGTTTAGCGTGGACCCCTGACCCCAATCGAATTACCCATTATTTTAAGCGACTTGAATTCCCAAACGAGATTTCGTTTGCATAATAATAAACGAGGCTAAAGATCGGAGGGGTTGCGGGAGAGAGAGAGGCGGAAGTGGAGGGGGGGGGGGGGGGGGGGGGGGGAGAAGAAGGACATTGATATAGCGAAGGGGAGAAGGAAATTTGGTCATATATCGAATTCACATACGGTATTTAGAAATGACGAATCAGTGCAGCTTCACTAGTGTAATAATAGTAATAAAGGTACAAACTAGAATTATAATTATCAACTGGGAAAAAAATTTCGATGAACGTCTCGAAAGCTTAAAATAAACAACAACAACAACAACAACAACAAATATCTAAACTGGGCTGTTTTAATTATCCAGGAGAAAGAGTATCAACAAAGGCAAGGAAATCAATAGATTACAATACATAAGGCTCTTTGAAGTAACAAGAAACTATACTAAAATAATTTCTATGCTGGAACACAAAACAGAAACACTGTGAAACAGTCGTCAGACCAGAAACACACTATGCAGTGGAAACACTTTAAAGAAGAATCTGAAGGCAAGCGAAAGGAACCGAAAGCAGTAGTGAAGGGGAATACAGTGTAAGGTGCAATGGAGAAAAATATCAGAACTTCAAAAGTAAACAGACGTAATTGAGAGAAATGGGATTGAATTGTAGGGGCACACATACTGGATGAGCCGAGCGGTTCTAGGCGCTACAGTCTGGAACCGCGCGACCGCTACAGTCGCAGGTTCGAATGCTGCCTAGGGCATGGATGTGTGTGATGTCCTTACGTTAGGTAGGTTTAACTAGTTCTAAGTTCTATGGGATTGATGACCTCAGAAGTTAAGTCCCATAGTGCCCAGAGCCACATACTGGATGAATAGACTGGACAACTATAGAAATCTTTGACTAGAAAAATAACGCATTAGGATCACGTGGCTGAGAGAAGGAGACACACCGGAAATGTGGGAGTCGTCGTGGGCAAAATAACAAGTGCAAATGCTGTAAAGAAGCAACAGAATAGGCAGACTTTAAGACAGACAAAAATCAAGAAACGGAAAAAAGTGGACTCAAGAAGAGAAACAACAACATCCACTAAGAATGGAAGAAGTATGGAGCGAAAGGAATCTGCACTTGAAAACAAAGAAGCAGAACTAATGTTGATTTGCCATATCCTCCAAAACCGTTGTGTGAAATAAAAAACCGGTAATTCTGGGAAGGAATCAACGTAAACTGACTGGTTTATAAGTCTTCAGGAAAGAAGAGCGAAGAGAAAAAATTTCTGCAAAAAAAAAAAAAAATCACGATAAATATAAAAAATGCACCAAATCACAAAGAAAAGTAAAACGGTAAAATTGAGCGAGTTAGTAAATTTAAGTTACTTTGGGAATCCACTCATCAGAATACGAGTATACTAGAAAAATTTCCAGTAGTCAAAAAATGGCTCTGAGCACTATGGGACTTAACTTATGAGGTCATCAGGCCCGTAGAACTTAGAACTACTTAAACCTAACTAACCTAAGGACATCACACACATCCATGCCCGAGGCAGGATCCGAACCTGTGGCCGTAGTGGTCACGCGGTTGCAGACTGAAGCGCCTAGAGCCGCTCGGCCACAGTGGCCTGTTTCCAGTAGTAGCACGAGTTACAAAATTGGAAAGACCATATGGTTTGACTATGAATATCTACAATAAGCTATGTGTACGTAACTTCTATGCAATACCGCAGATGAAAGAGCAGAATATTTATCCGCGTGTGAAAGCTTGACTGCGAACTGTAAGATGAACGAATGGAGGTATGTAAACGCGATCTGTTACAAAAATGGATTTCAATACAAACTATAGATGGATGAACATGAGATGTAGCAAGGCGGTCAACGAAAATAAAGGAAAATTTACAGAAATATTGGAGAAGCTTAGGTTACTCTTGTTTGGACACCTGTACCGATTGAACGAGAAGAGGCTAACAAAGTAACTATATCGCAATCGGCGCTGGAGCGGCTGCTGGAACACTTGTCATTGTCCGTGTTTTACTGCCCCCGTTAATACACACTGATAAAACGAATATCGGGCTCGAATAACCTAGTAGCGCTCTATCGAACGCACTCGGAAAGTTCCACTTTAAAAGTAATTTTGTTTGTAGCGGGAAACACACCGACGCTTTCTGTTGACAGTTGGCTTTGCATGCAGCCAGTGATGGTCAGTATTTGTCTGCGCTGACTCCAAATACACGCCACTGAATTGCGGGTAATTGCTGAAATATCAGACAAAATGAAAGAGAGATGGAAAAGAGGTAAGTGAACTGTGTATTGTACCTAACGCAATCGCGGTAAGTGTTAATAAATTTATCCCACTTTGAGACAAGACCGTCAATGCCTTCGTAGGAAAACGTTTGCGGTTGCCTCCGGAACCATGGTTGTACTTAGGCATTCACCTCATCGGAAGCAAATCTACGTCGAAGACTATCGTTCTTCAGGGCTCCAAAGATTATGGGAGTCTGATGGGGAGCAATCGGGACTAAATGGAGAAGGTCTGAGGGCATATCAGAAAACCTTCGACAGCGTAGTTTAAACCACATTGGCAGCACGTGCGCGTGCATTAGCCTGCAACGGAGTGATCCCGTACGTCAAACATTCCTGCGCATTTGGACTTGAACATGAGCTTCAGTTTTTGAAACGTGTTCCAACCACTGCTTATCGACATTTCTAGAGCCCGTCGGCAAACGCAAACATTGTTTCCACGAAGGCTTGGACCATCGTGTCGCATAAATGTATTAACAGTTAAGGAGGGGGGGGGGACAGGGAAGGTGGCGGGGGGGGGGGGGGGGGGGGGGGGGGTAGAACGTCAAACGAGGCGACTTGGAGCAGGAAAGGCACCACATAACATTTTAATTTTCACTGCCTATACTTTCAGAAAGAAATTCATAAAACTGTCAGTATGACCAGGAGGGGTTCAGGATTCACACTCACAGCAGTGGAAGTTCAAAAAATGACATGTAAGAGGTCTGAGCAGATCTAATTTCGATGTATTGCTCACGCGCTGCCTGCGATATGTAAGCTATAAGAGAATCTGAGACCAAAGAGCAGTGTTGACTGCAGTAAGAACTGTGCTGCAGTAGCAGTAAGTTGTTGCTAGCGAGCAGTCGCCTGTCTGGTGTATCGTGTTGGCTGGGCCGGTCGTGGTGCAGCGATGCCGAAGCCTGAGTATTATTGTATAAGGTAAAAAAAAAAAGCAGCCTCGCGCATATGTAGTATTGTTATCTCAAGTCCCATGTAAATGTTTTAAAAATCTAATAATAATCTTTCTCATAAAAAGTAACTTTTAACAACCATTCATTTCAATTTAAAGAATTTACTAATTTCTCCAATCCATGATCATTCCGATTTTTGCAAAAGAAAAATCAGTTGTTTCCTTTCATAAATGACAAATCTATCGGCCAGCATTGCACAGGGCTGTGCCAGAAAAGTTTATTGTAAGAGCAGATATATCCGGCGACTTCATTGAGGTAAGAATTTCTCTCTTTTTTATTCAGAATGATCTTTCAGGGGCATGACGCAGCACTGCTGACATCCAAAATTTACCAGGTTAAATTCACAGTGAATTATTGAAAAGTCATAAGTGAGCGACAATTTAACTGAGAGGTTAGTTACATTGTATTATTACCAGGTTACTGAATTTATTTTTTGTTGGGACGTTATACTGAATGTGAACGACATAATTATAATTTGTACCGTTGAGAGGTTTAGGAATTTTTCCCCTTTTGAGGTTACACTAAATGTGAATGATTTTTGTGGGGAGGTTACAAACAACAATTTTTTTGCATGCGTAATTTCATCATTTTTTTCGTTTACTATTGGATGCATTTGTTGCTACAGGTTCACTTCTCTTCGTAAGTAACAGATTCTTCGACGAATTTTGTACCGCTTATTGAACAAACTCCTTAATGCTGAACTCTAGTGTTTTCCAAATCTATTAAAACCTTTGCTACAGTTGTGATAATTAACAACAAAATTTGATGTATGAATGCATGGTTTCGCGGCGATATAAATTACTAAATTTTCTCGGGCTTAGGTTACAGCCGCGTCAGGTGGTTAAAATCCCACGGGTTTTCGACCGAGCTGTCCCCGGTCATTGCCAGTCTTACCACTCGACAATGACTGGGGACAGCTCGGCCGAAAGCTCGTGGGATTTTAACCACCTGACGCGGCTGCAAGCCCGAGAAAATTTCGTAAAATTTAAGTTTTTTCTAAACACGAAGTTTAAAATGCAAAAGCTCATTAATTTTTTAATAAGTTAAATAAATTCTAGAGTTTCCTATATCTGTAAGTATGGTTTGTGTGCTCTGCAAAATTCATCAATCACTCTTACTTATGAAGAAAAGTGTATGTATAGCAACAAATGCAGCCTGAAGCAAGCGAAAAAATGATGAAATTTCACATTTAAGAAAAAATTATTTTGTTATGTTTTTGAATCCCCACTGCTGTGAGTGTGAATCTTGAATCCTTCCTGGTCATGCTGACAAAGTTTCATGACTATTTGTAAAAGTATAGACAGTGGAAATTAAAATGTCCTGTGGTGCCTCTTCTGCTCCAAGTCGGCCCGTTTGATTCCCTACACACCCCCCCCCCCCCTTTACGGCGTTTGCTTTCGAACTAAAAACCGTTTATTTACTTTTTTTTCCATCTGTATCATTTTCATTTCACTGTCTCTTAAACTCGATCAGCGAATGAGTGGAAAGCTAGTAAGGGTGCTGCACCGTACCTTGCGCTCCGAAATAATTAGTTACTAAAAAATTCGACAGACTGCCTTGTCCTCGAGTTAATTAGCATTCACGTTATCTAGTCAGGCGGTTACGCGCGAAAAATTCAAGCGGCCCGCAGGATACAAATAATGTCGGTCGTTGCACGAGACTAGGAAGTCTTTGGCTCGGGTTCCATCTTTACTATCGACCCACGTCCAATTTTTGGTATCGCTCTGCGGTTCAGTCTTACGAAACCAAATGAACAAAAAGTTTGATGACACCGTCTCTGGTGGACGTCTTCAATTTGCTCGCCCATCGGCCTTACTGGCTAGCTTCCATGCTGACTAACGGCGCAACCTATCCAAGTTTTCTTATTAACAATTATTCCTGAGCACAGCCTGCCGTTCATCACCGGTGTAAGCTTTTCACACTATTTCTGACCACTATGTGATTCATTAAGGTACACAAATATTTTAATACGTTGTTTAACAAGTAAAACTAATGAAAAAAGCTCACATAAACATAGGTCCGCAAATGTTTAGTTACCGAGTTACCACTAACGAAAGATTTTGCCTGAAATTTAGCAACTTCGCTAATACGAAGCCACCGGAAAACTGTAAGAGGTTGAAGTAAAGCACGATTTTCATTTATTTTGTTGTAATTGGTCTGGTGTACGTAATAAAACATGTCCCAGACATGTATCTGCACTAGTTTTCCAGAACATCCAGAGATGAAATTTGTTTGCTTTCCATTAGGAATGCAGAAACGTTTATGTCATTTTTTTGCAGCGGTTAGTTAGGTATTCCAGTTGTTTCCTAACCTTGAAACGAGTTAGTTTTCTCTATTGTTCAGTGAAAGAACGTAATGACTTCCTGAACACTGAGCTTTGTTTTATCCGGTTTAACATGAATTCACGTGCGCTGTGGTATTAATAAAATGTAACACATTCATGCACTTTCAGTTAACGTTACTACGATCGTTTTTCCAAAATTAAATTTTGTACAACTTCTGTAGAAAACTTCGTGCAATTGTCTGGTATTTAAAAAACATATTGGGCCAAGTAGTTAATAAATTAAAATTTTAAGAAATTGCGCTTTGCTTCTCTGGATGTTCTGGAAAACTACTACAGATACACGTCTGGAAAATGTTTTATTAGATTCACCAGACCAATAACAACAAAACAAATGGAAATAGTGCTTTACTTTAACCTCATATAGTTTTGCGATGGCTTCATATTAGCGAAGTTGCTAAATTTCAGGCAAATCTTTTACTAGCCGGAACTCCGTAACTAAACATTCGCGGACCTATGATTTATTGAACTTTTTTTTCTTTAGTTTTACCTGTAGAATAACATGTTAAAATATTTGCGTATCTTCGTAAATCACCCTGTTTATATATATGTTTAACAAAAAGGATATACATCTCTATGTGTTTTTATGTATCAATGCGTATAAAGATTGTAAGTAGGCTGTTTAGGTTTTTATGTTGGTAACGCCACGTAGCGCTCTGTATGAAAATCTCTGGCTGTGCTGTGTGCAGTCTGTGGCTGGTTTGCATTGATGCTCGCCATTGTAGTGTTAGGCAGCTGGATGTGAACAGCGCATAGCGTTGCGCAGTTGGAGGTGAGCCGCCAGCAGTGGTGGATGTGGGGAGAGAGGTGGCGGAGTTTTGAGAGCGGACGATCTGGACAGAGACAGTAAATGTGTAAGACTGGATGTCACGAACTGATGTATATATTATGACTTTTGAACATTATTAAGGTAAATACATTGTTTGTTGTCTACCAAAATCTTTCATTTTCTAACTATGCCTATCAGTAGTTAGTGCCTTCAGTAGTTAGAATCTTTTATTTAGCTGGCAGTAGTGGCGCTGTATTGCAGTAGTTCGAGTAACGAAGATTTTTGTGAGGCAAGTGATTTGTGAAATTTTCATTTAGTCAGGGCCATTCTTTTGTAGGGATTATTGAAAGTCAGATAGCGTTGCGCCAAAAATATTGTGTGTCAGTTTAAGTACAGTCATGTATAATTTTTCTAAGGGGACGTTTCAAGATGTATGTTTCCGTGTATCGATATGTGTAAAGATTTTCGACGATTGGTGTACGAGGGCAGTTCAATAAGTAATGCAACACATTTTTTTTCTCGGCCAATTTTGGTTGAAAAAACCGGAAATTTCTTGTGGAATATTTTCAAACATTCCCGCTTCGTCTCGTATAGTTTCATTGACTTCTGACAGGTGGCAGCGCTGTACGGAGCTGTTAAAATGGCGTCTGTAACGGATGTGCGTTGCAAACAACGGGCAGTGATCGAGTTTCTTTTGGCGGAAAACCAGGGCATCTCAGATATTCATAGGCGCTTGCAGAATGTCTACGGTGATCTGGCAGTGGACAAAAGCACGGTGAGTCGTTGGGCACAGCGTGTGTCATCATGGCCGCAAGGTCAAGCAAGACTGACTGATCTCCCGCGTGCGGGCCGGCCGTGCACAGCTGTGACTCCTGCAATGGCGGAGCGTGCGAACACACTCGTTCGAGATGATCGACGGATCACCATCAAACAACTCAGTGCTCAACTTGACATCTCTGTTGGTAGTGCTGTCACAATTGTTCACCAGTTGGGATATTCAAACGTTTGTTCCCGCTGGGTCACTCGTTGTCTAACCGAACACCATAAAGAGCAAAGGAGAACCATCTGTGCGGAATTGCTTGCTCGTCATGTGGCTGAGGGTGACAATTTCTTGTCAAAGATTGTTACAGGCGATGAAACATGGGTTCATCACTTCGAACCTGAAACAAAATGGCAATCAATGGAGTGGCGCCACACCCACTCCCCTACCAAGAGAAAGTTTAAAGCCATACCCTCAGCCGGTAAAGTCATGGTTACAGTCGTCTGGGACGCTGAAGGGGTTATTCTGTTCGATGTCCTTCCCCATGGTCAAACGATCAACTCTGAAGTGTATTGTGCTACTCTTCACAAATTGAAGAAACGACTTCAGCGTGTTCGTAGGCACAAAAATCTGAACGAACTTCTCCTTCTTCCTGACAACGCAAGACCTCACACAAGTCTTCGCACCCGAGAGGAGCTCACAAAACTTCAGTGGACTGTTCTTCCTCATGCACCCTACAGCCCCGATCTCGCACCGTCGGATTTCCATATGTTTGGCCCAATGAAGGACGCAATCCGTGGGAGGCACTACGCGGATGATGAAGAAGTTATTGATGCAGTACGACGTTGGCTCCGACATCGACCAGTGGAATGGTACCGTGCAGGCATACAGGCCCTCATTTCAAGGTGGCGTAAGGCCGTAGCATTGAATGGAGATTACGTTGAAAAATAGTGTTGTGTAGCTAATAGACTGAGGAATAACCTGGTGTATTTCAATGCTGAATAAAACAACCCCTGTTTCAGAAAAAAAATACCATCATTTTGTATGCTTTGGACGTACTTGGTACGTTTTTCGTGCGAAGCACTGTTGTTGGTTGTCATCCGACTTTCTCCAGTCATCACTCATCCCCCCCCCTTTTTTTTTTTGGAACCATCAGTCTTCTCACTGGTTTAATGCGTCCCACCACGAACACCTCTCCTCTGCCAACCGTTTCATTTCGCGGTAGCACATGCAACCTACGTCCTCAATTATTTGCTTGATATATTCCAATCTCTGTCTTCCCCAACATTTTTTACCCTCTAAAGCTGCCTCTAGTATTATGGAAGTTATTCCCTCGTGTCTTAACAGATGTTTCGTCCTGTCGCTTATCTTTATCAGTGTTTCCCACGCAATTCTTTTCTCGCCGATTCTGCTCAGAACCATCTCAATCCTAATCTTGTCAGTCCCACCTGATTTTCAACATTCTTCTGCAGCACAACATCTCAAATGCTTCCATTCTCCTCTGTTCCGCTTTTTCCGCAGTCCATGTTTCACTACCATACAATACTGAGCTCCTAATGTACATTTTCAGAAATTTCTTCCTTAAATTACGGCATATGTTTGATACTAGCAGACTCCCTTGTCTTGGTAGGAAATGCCCAGTTTGCCTTTAACAAATGGTTCAGATGGCTCTGAGCACTATGCGACTTAACTTCGGAGGTCATCAGTCGCCTAGAACTTAGAACTAATTAAACCTAACTAACCTAAGGACATCACACACATCCACGCCCGAGGCAGGATTCGAACCTGCGACCGTAGCGGTCGCTCGGCTCCAGGCTGTAGCGCCTAGAACCGCACGGCCACTCGGGCCGGCTGCCTGTAACAGTCTGCTTTGTTTGTCGCCCTTTCTCCATCCGTCATGGGGTATTTTGCTGTCTATCACCACTTATGGTAAGTTTGTCGTTCTCATTTCTTCTGCTTCTCATTACTCTCAGTCCATATTCTATACTCATGCGAGGGGTCCTGGAATTCTACTTCACTTTCACTCGGGACAGCAATTTCGTCAGTGAATGTTAACAATGATATCCTGTCACCTTGAATTTGAACCTTACTCCTGCACATTTATTTTATCCCATCCTCTTGTGGAGCACGTTTGCAGCTGTATACGCCTGAACCAATTAATTTTCACGTTACACCCTCTACAGTGTCTTCCGCCCCCTCCCCCCCAAAAAAAAAAACTTTACTGTAGGCCACTGGTCCAGGTAATCCGTCATTTTCGCCCTGTCACTGCTACACTTCAACAGCGAAATCGCACACTACACTTCCGTACGAGTCTCATCTATTCTCACACACCAGAATGCTTCAGTAAGAGAATACAAGTAAGAAGCAGATGCAGCGCTACCATTTCGGACTCGTTACAGACAAGGAACTACAGCTCGGGAGGAAAGACGCCCATAGCGCGGACGTGAAAACAACGCCTTGATTCCTGGTGTAGGCAACCCTCAACACTTTATTCGTAGTCGCTCTGTTTTCTTATCTCTGGGCCGTGTCCTACGTAAGAGACAGAAGGGACCGACAGCTTGAAGCGACAAAACACAACCGCTGGTGTAGTTCCGCAAGTGTCCTACGTGAGCGACATGTGTGTCGCTGCCTGTCTCCCGCTGCAAACGGCGAAGTTTGAATTCAAACGTGTTCGAACAGCTAGGAGTCTTCTGCGCAAAGCAGTGGAGCGGACGCGACGGCGACTATGAAATGCTTATCATCCGATTTTGAGAACAGTTTTCGGAGAAAAAATTTGATTCTTCCGCATCTTACAGCTTGATATCTCTGCTCCATAATGGTCTGAATTTATTTTCGTTATTCGTCGTAGTTACTCTGCTGCACGAAATTCAGTACACTGTTGCACAAAATTTAAGAATTTGCAAAGGAAAATCACTTTGTGTAGACTCTTCGTATTGTTCATTTAAGGCCATACATCATTGCGTATGAAATGTAACCAATACATCTAGATTGCATTTAAAGTTGAGACCGAAATGGTATCTCTCTTCGTTCTTGAGATACTGGCTCTTATATCCGCTGACGGGTCGCTCGCGGCGCGTCAGAATCATTTCCTGCGCTTCGGGAATCAATAGTAAAAATCGCCGTATCTCAAACGGTTGGAGATATTGAAACGACGTTTTCTTTTGGAAATAATAGCGCTCAGAAGTGGCTATTTTGTCGTATCATTAGCACTCGATACGTTTTCGTTAACGCATGAGCGGAGCGAAAGCAAGACACTGTATAAATTGCACAACGAGGTTTTGTCCTAATTTTCATAGCCAAACAAAGAGAGCTGGAAGCAAACGGGATACCAAAGTGACCAGCATGAGGTCTAGTTTTGCATGAAAATATTTAACTGCTTTAAAGTAAGCAGGGTAATTGAGGAAAATTTAACTAACGAGTTGAGGAAAAATTGAAATTTTTCACGAAAAGCTGCTGGAAGCTATGTAAATGAGGGCCTAGCTAATGGTTCAAATGGCTCTGAGCACTGTGGGACTTGACATCTGAGGTTGTCAGTCATCGAGAACTAAGAACTACTTAAACGTAACTCACCTAGGGACATCACACACATGCATGCCCTAGGCAGAATTCGAACCTGCGACCGTAGCAGTCGCGCGGTTCCAGACTGAAGCGCCTAGAACCGCTCGACCATCGAGGCCGGCGGGCCTAGTTATTTTGCACATTAAAAAATACATTGGTGCGGTATTTAAATGTCAAAAAGGCTTCATTCGAAATCAAGCGCCGAAATTAGGAATTTCGAGTATAGAAGACGTTAGGAAGCAAACGAGGAATCAGTAATATCGTGCTTTCTGGATAAAGCGTCAAAGTAACAAATGAAAGAAATCTGTCATATTTTATAAAATGATTTGTGCAAAAGAAATAGATACGTGGCTTCGAATGATGCTCGAAATCGTGAACAGAAAATGAGGTGCATCAAACGTTTCTGTGATCTTTTTAAATTCACGCTTTCAGTCAAACATTTCACAAAAGTTTGACGTCCTTTCCAAATATTTTGTATGCTTTACTTTTACAGACTATTTAGATTAATGTAAACGCTTGGCCTTAACACTGACTGCAACGTCAAATATCTGGAAAATTTCATGGTTGTTCATTGTAATTTATTAGGAACTTTATGTCTGTGATATACTGGGATAGGTGCGTATACACTTACAGATCAAATACTCTAGCAAGACCTTAAAAATATACTTAGCAATACAGTGTAAACACTATACACGAAACTTTGTATATTGTAACCGAGTCAGTTAAAATGTAGGAATCATCTGGGATCGAACCCAGCACCTTGTCGAATTTATAATGAGAAACTGTAACGCTACCATTACACCACAGCTGGTTAATAGATTATTATTCTGAATCTATGTATTTATGTTAGTCTGACATTATTCCGCCTTTATCGGCTATTAAAACTTTTTGATCACGTAGAAAACATTCGTCTGATTTATTGATGAGACAGTCGACTGTTCCTGCTGTTTCACGTGTATTTAAACAATTTGGGTGGTCACCTCATTAGTTGACATGAATAATGAAATTTTCCACGAAGATTCCCCCCCCCCCCCCCCCTTTGTAAATTTCACGCACAGCCTTTCTTTCCGCTTTATTTTCCAGAGTAGAGGTAATTTCGTAACCTGATTCTTCAGCTACAGTTTAGGGGCGCCGTTTTACAGAAACAGCTGGTCGGCTCTAAGCAGCCATCTTGCAGGAGGGCCGAGCTTTCCGCCCGATGCCGCTGCACGTCGCTGCAGTATCTGTCGCGTTAGAGGGCCAGTATACAGAGGTCGCTTCTGTCGCCTAGATGGAGACATCATGTAGCGTGCGGCGGCGCGACCGGACGGAATTTGCCACGTGCCGCCGCTTGGGTCCCGTCCAGCGACGCGAGGATCCAGACGTAGCCGGATAAATCGCAGAGGCGGGCGCCTCTGAGACTTGCCTTCTCAACAGCAGCGGCTGAGTAATGGCCGCCACGTTCACCGGCCGTGTGGCAGGCACGAGTCTCGTGTCGGGGGCTCTGGAAATACAAGCCAGGCCTTTGGGCCCCAGTCAGACAAGGCTGCCTCGCTCGCTGCAGTTTGTTCAGCTGTCGGTGAGCAGTGGGCGACGGTAACCGTCTTTGTCGCTCTTTATTATCTACACCTACACGGATACTCTGCAAGTCCCATTTAAGTGCCTGGCAGAGGGTTCATCGAACCACCTTCACAATTCTCTATTATTCCAATCTCGTGTAGCGCGTGGAAAGAACAAACAGCTATATCTTTCCGTACGAGCTCTGATTTCCCTTATTTTATCTTGGTCATCGTTCCTTCCTATGTAGGTCGGCGTCAACAAAATATTTTCGCATTCGGAGGAGAAAGTCGGTGGTTGGACTTTCGTGAGAAGGTTCCATCGCAACGACAAATGCCTTTCTTTTAATGATGTCCAGCCCAAATCCTGTATCATTTCTGTGAAACACTCCCATATTTCGCGGTAATACAAAACGTGCTGCCCTTCTTTGAACTTTTTCGATGTTCTCCGTCAGTCCTATCTGGTAAGGATCCCACACCGCGCAGCACCATTCTAAAAGAGCACGGACAAGCGTAGTGTAGGAAGTCTCCTTAGTAGGTCTGTTACATTTTCTGAGTGTCCCGCCAATAAAACGCAGTCTTTGGTTAGCTTTCCCCACGACATTTTCTAAGTGTTCCTTCCCATTTAAGTTGTTCCTAATTGTAATACCTAGGTACTTAGTTCAATTTACGGCTTTTAGCTTACACTGATTTATCGTGTAACCGAAGTTTCAGTTCCTTTTCGCACTCATGTGCATGACCTCACACTTTTCGTTATTCAGGGTCAACTGCCACTTTTCGCACCATTCACTTAATTTTTCTATATCGTTTTGCAGTTTGTTTTGGTCTTCTGATGATTTTATTACTCGATAAACGACAGCGTCTTCTGCAAACAACCAAAGACGGCTGCTCAGATTGTCTCCAAAATCGCCTATATATAGATCAGGAACAGCAAAGGGCCCATAACACTACCTTGGGGAAAGCCTGAAATCACTTCTGTTTTACTCTATGACATTCCGTCAGTTATTACGAACTGTGACCTCTCTGACAGGGAATCACAAATCCAGTCACATAACTGAGACAATACTCCACGAGCAAGCGATTTTGCAATGAGCCGCTTGTGTGGTACAGTGTCAAAAGCCTTGAGGAAATC
Organism: Schistocerca serialis cubense; assembly: GCF_023864345.2. Taxonomy (NCBI): domain Eukaryota; kingdom Metazoa; phylum Arthropoda; class Insecta; order Orthoptera; family Acrididae; genus Schistocerca; species Schistocerca serialis. Next base: position 171,431,399 of record NC_064648.1, read on the forward strand.
CAGAAATACGGATTCAGTTTGAAATCCCTTGTCAGTAGCACTCAACACTTCATATGAATAAAGAGCTAGTTGTGTTCCACAGGAACGATGTTTTCTAAACCCATGTTGACTGTGTGTCAATAAACCGTTTTCTTCGAGGTAATACATAATGTTCGAACACAATATATGTTCTAAAATCCTGCTGCATATCGACGTTAACGATTTGGCCATGTAATTTAGTGGATTACTCCTACTACGTTTCATCAATATTGATGTGACGACGGCCGGAGTGGCCGAGCGGTTCTAGGCGCTTCACTCCGGAACCGCGCGACCGCTTCGGTCGCAGATTCGAATCCTGCCTCGGGCATGGCTGTGTGTGATGTCCTTACGTAAGTTAGGTTTAAGTAGTTCTAAGTTGCACGGGACTGATGACTTCAGATGTTAAGTCCCATAGTGCTCAGAGTCATTTGAACCATTGGTGTGACGTGTGCAACTTTCCAGGCTTTGGGTACGGATCTTTCGTCGAGCGAACGGTTGTATATGGTTGTCAAGTATGTAGCTAATGCATCAGCACACTATGAGAGGAACCTAATTGGTATACAGTCTGGACCAGTATTGTTTTTGTTGTTGTGGCCCTCAGTCCTGAGACTGGTTGGATGCAGCTCTCCATGCTACTCTATCCTGTGCAAGCTTCTTCATCTCCCAGTACATGCTGCAACCTACGTCCTTCTGAATCTGCTTGGTGTATTCATCTCTTGGTCTCCCTATACGATTTTTACCCTCCACGCTGCCCTCCAATACTGAATTGGTGATCCCTTGATGCCTCAGAACTTGTCCTACCAACCGATCCCTTCTTCTAGTCAAGTTGTGCCACAAACTCCTCTTCTCCCCAATTCCATTCAGTACCTCCTCATTAGTTACGTGATCTACCCACCTTATCTTCAGCATTCTTCTGTAGCACCACATTTCGAAAGATTCTATTCTCTTCTTGTCTAAACTGTTTATCGCCCATGTTTTACTTCCATACATGGCTACACTCCATACAAATACTTTCAGAAACGACTTCCTGACACTTAAATCAATACTCGATGTTAACAAATTTCTCTTCTTCGGAAACGCTTTCCTTGCCATACCGGTCTACATTTTAAATCCTCTCTACTTCGACCATCATCAGTTATTTTGCTCCCCAAATAGCAAAACTCCTTTACTACTTTAAGTGTCTCATTTCCTAATCTAATTCCCTCAGCATCACCCGATTTAATTCGACTACATTCCATTATCCTAGTTTTACTTTTGTTGATGTTCATCTTATATCCTCCTTTCAAGACACTGTCAATTCCATTCAACTGCTCTTCCAATGTCATCGGCGAACCTCAATGTTTTTACTTCTCCTCCATGGATTTTAATACCTACTCCGAATTTTTCTTTTGTTTCCTTCATTGTTGGCGCAATATAGAGATTGAATAACATTGGGGAGAGGCTACAACCCTGTCTCACTCCCTTCCCAACCACTGCTTCCCTTTCATACCCCTCGACTCTTGTAACTGCCATCTGCTTTCTGTACAAATTGTAAATTGCCTTTCGCTCCCTGTATTTTACCCCTGCCACCCTCAGAATTTGGAAGAGAGTATTGCAGTCAACATTATCAAAAGCTTTCCGTAAGTCTAAAAATGCTAGAAACGTAGGTTTGCCTTTCGTTAATCTAGCTTCTAAGATAAGTCGTAGGGTCAGTATTGCCTCACGTGTTCCAATATTTCTACGGAATCCAAACTCATCTTCGCCGAGGTCGGCTTCTACCAGTTTTTCCATTCGTCTGTAAATAATTGGCGTTGTTATTTTGCAGCTATGACTTATTAAACTAATTGTTCGGTAATTCTCACATCTGTCAACACCTGCTTTCTTTGGGATTGGAATTACTATATTGTTCTTGAAGTCTGAGGGTATTTCGCCTGTCTCAAACATCTTGCTCACCAGATGGTAGAGTTTTGTCATGACTGGCTCTCCCAAGGCCGTCAGTAGTTCTAATCGAATGTTGTCTACTCCCGGGGCCTTGTTTCGAGTCAGGTCTTTCAGTGCTGTGTCAGACTCTTCACGCTGTATCGTATTTCCCATTTCATCTTCTTCTACATCCTCTTCGATAGCCATAATATTGTCCTCAAGTACATAGCCCTTGTATAGACCCTCTATATACTACTCCCACCAGTATTATCAGACTAAAATTCCAGATACAACGCTTACATATTAATTTTCTTTTACCTCTCATACTAAGATATGTTGCCCACATTTTTCCACCTCTATGTCCTTTCTTACACAACTTATCACGATCTATTCCCGACATTTAAGTTTCCGTGTTTATTACTGCTTCGATCGAGTGGCGTGGCGGAGGCAATAAGGCAATGAATGGCTTAGCATTCGAGAGGTGTCCCTCATTCTCCCAGAATCACCTTAAATCAAGTACCGGGGTCGCGCCTTTAAAAAATACACGGGCTTTTACTTCCGTGCAGACTAACTGAAATATTAGCTATCACTTAGCTGGGAAACAACAACAACAACACTGCCTGCCACAGTGGAGCACAGAAGAGGCAACCACGAAATGGAAAGAAACTTCACGTGTTGACAGCCTATGTGATGCTGATTCACTCATTACAAGCTGGAGACATATTTACAAAGAACATGGTAGTAAGACCTTAGTTTCTGCGGCAGCATACTATGTTCCAATAATTTCGAGAATGCAGCCGATATTTCGGCGGGGAAACGCCCTACCACATTCGAGGCAAAAGGTAAGGGCTGTCCAAAGGAATTTAAAAGCTTGGTTTTCACCGATTCTCCAGAAAGATAACGCGCACACAAACTGAACAGTAATGCCATCACAAACCACAGATGGGACGTCGCTCAAGTTATCGATACTGAAATTCATGATTAACAGGAGAAGTACCATTAACATTATTAGATCCCTTATTCTCTGGCAAGAGAGAGAACAGGTTTCTATGTACACTATGTGATCAGAAGTACCTGACACCCCCAAAAACATACGTTTCTCGCATTAGGTGCCGGGTACTCCACATCAGCGACCTCAGTAGTCATCAGACATCCTGAGAGAGCAGAATGGGGCGCTGCGCCGAACTCGCCGACTTGGAACGTGCTCAGGTGATTGGGTGTCACTTGTGTCATACGTCTGTAAGGGAGATATCCACACTCCTAAACATCACTAGGTCCACTGTTCCCGACGTGATAGTGAAGTGGAAACGTGAAGGGACACGTACAGCACAAAAGCGTACAGGCCGACCTCGTCTGTTGACTGACAGTTGAAGAGGGCCGTAATGTGTAATAGGCAGACATCTGTCCTGACTATCACACAGGAACTATAAACTGCATCACGATCCACTGCAAGTACTATGACAGGCGGGAGGTGAGAAAACTTTGAGCGGCTGTTCATAAGCCACACATCACGCCGGTAAATGCCAAACGACGCCTCGCTTGGCGTAAGGAGCGTAAACATTGGATGATTGAACAGAGGGAAGAAGTTGTGTGCAGTGAGGAATCACGGTACACAATGCGGCGATCCGATGGCAGAGAGTGGGTATGGCAAATGCCCGGTGAACGTCATCTGCCAGCGTGTGTAGTGCCCACAGTAAAATTCGGAGGCGGTTGTGTTACGGTGTGGTCGAGTTTCTCATGGAGGGGGCTTGCACCCCTTGTTCTACGAGGCACTATCACAGAACATGCCTACACTCATTTTTTTAAGCATCTTTTTGCTTCCCACTGTTGATGAGCAATTCGGGGATGGCGACTGCACCTTTCAACACCATCGAGCAACTGTCCGTAAGGCACGGCTTATGGCGGAGTGGTTACACGACAATAACATCCCTGTAGCGGACTGGCCTGCACAGAGTGCTGACCTGAATCCTACAGCACACTTTTGGAATGTTTTGGAACGCCGACTTCGTGCCAGGCCTCACGAGTTCCTAGATAACAGGACGCAGCATGTCATTCTCAATGGAGAGAAGTCTTCCGAAGTAAGAGTGATTTCAGGTGTGCTGCAGGGGAGTGTCATAGGACCGTTGCTATTCACAATACACATAAATGACCTTGTGGATGACATCGGAAGTTCACTGAGGCTTTTTGCGGATGATGCTGTGGTGTATCGAGAGGTTGTAACAATGGAAAATTGTACTGAAATGCAGGAGGATATGCAACGAATTGACGCATGGTGCACGGAATGGCAACTGAATCTCAATGTAGACAAGTGTAATGTGCTGCGAATACATAGAAAGAAAGATCCCTTATCATTTAGCTACAATATAGCATTTAATTCCATAAATTATCTGTGAGTATGCATTAGGAGTGATTTAAAATGGAATGATCATATAATGTTGATCGTCGGTAAAGCAGATGCCAGACAGATTCATTCGAAGAATCCTAAGGAAATGCAATCCGAAAACAAAGGAAGTAGGTTACAGTACACTTGTTCGCCCACTGCTTGAATACTGCTCGGCAGTGTGGGATCCATACCAGATAGGGTTGATAGAAGAGAGAGAGAAGATCCAACGGAGAGCAGCGTGCTTCATTACAGGATCATTTAATAATCGCGAAAGCGTTACCGAGATGATAAACTCCAGTGGAAGACTCTGCTGGAGAGACGCTCAGTAGCTCGGTACGGGCTTTTGTCAAAGTTTCGAGAACATACCTTCACCCAAGAGTCAAGCAGTATATTGGTCCCTCCTACATATATCTCGCGAAGAGACCATGAGGATAAAATCAGAGAGATTAGAGCCCACACAGAGGCATACCGACAATCCTTCTTTCCACGAACAATACGAGACTGGAATAGAAGGGAGAACCGATAGAGGTACTCAAGGTACCCTCCGCCACACACCGTCAGGTGGCTTGCGGAGTATGGATGTAGATGTAGATGCAGACCGACATCAATAGCTCTCCTCAGTGCAGCAATCTGTGAAGAATGGGCTGCCATTCCCCAAGAAACCTTTCAGCACCTGATTAAACGTATGGCTCCGAGAGAGGAAGCTGTCATCAAGCCTAAGGTTAGGGCAACACCATACTGAATTCCAGCATTACCGATAGAGGGCGCCACGAACTTTTAAGCCATTTTCAGAGAGGTGTCCGGATACTTCTGATCACAGTGTATCAAGTACCCCTTCACACTGAGCCTGATCAGGGTAGCTACCGGCCTGTAGATACAAGTCGGTGTGAGTAGCAAGTACTTACAGCCAGAGAGAGAGAGAGAGAGAGAGAGAGAGAGAGAGAGAGAGAGGAGAGTGAGTGAGGAGAGTAGAGTGAGTGAGGAGAGTGAGTGAGTGAGGAGAGTGAGTGAGGAGAGTGAGTTAAAAGAACGTGGTTGTACGAGCCCACTTATGACGTTACACACGCACCCCCCTCTGCCCTGGATGCAAGTACTAATTCGGCTGCGAAGCGTGCCAACAAGCCATCGCACCCTGTGCCCAGGCAAGCTCGCCCATGGCTGTTAAAACTACTCCTCAGTATCATGGACAGTACGTCCGAGCCAGAGTGTATTGGGTACATATGATGTGTTTCTGGAAACTAAGGTGACTTTACACTTTTATGAAAAAATGTTTATTTATTCATCAGTATTCATGATATTCAATCCGGTAATGTTTGAATACTCCATTAGTAGTGTAGCGCTTGACACAGTCACGTCGATTAAATATTTGGGCGTAACATTGCAGAGCGATATGAAGTGGGACGAGCATGTAATGGCAGTTGTGGGGAAGGCGGATAGTCGTCTTCCGTTCATTAGTAGAATTTTGGGAAGGTGTGGTTCATCTGTAAAGGAGACAGCTTACAAAACACTAATACGACCTATTCTCGAGTACTGCTCGAGCGTTTGGGATCCCTGTCAGGTCGGATTGAGGGAGGACATAGAAGCAATTCAGAGGCGTGCTGCTAGATTTGTTACTAATAGGTTTGATCATCACGTGAGTGTTACGGAAATGCTTCAGGAACCTGGGGTGGGAGTCTTTGGAAGAAAGCAGGTGTTCTTTTTCGTGAATCGTTACCGAGGAAATTTAGAGCACCAGCATTTGAGGCTGACCGCAGTACAATTTTACTGCCGCCAACTTACATTTCGCGGAAAGACCACAAAGATGTGAGAGATTAGGACTCGTACAGAGGCATATAGGCAGTCATTTTCCCTCGTTCTGTTTGGGAGTCGAACAGGGAGAGAAGATGCTAGTTGAGGTACGAGGTACCCTCCGCGACGCATCGTATGGTGGATTCCCGAGTATGTATGTAGATGTAGCATCACATTCCCTCTCGACCCACGAAGTTGCACTTCGCTTTTTCCTCCACTTATAGGTGCTTCGACTTTCTCACCAGGCAGTGTAGTACATTTCATTACTAAAGGTACCATGAGAAAATACGTAATTAATCATTTATAGATCAGAATATGAAGGCATTGTAATAGGAATGTTCAATTTTAGTATTCCTCATGCAGGATGTAGTGACATGTACGAATAAAGGAAGGATGTCATTCAAAATAAAAACGAGCGTTTTAGCACGCTTAAGGACGTAGCTTCTAGTGAGTAGCGGACATAAGGAACTAGCGTATTTGTACAGTTTGGTTTCATTTTGAATTCTAACATCAGTCGTTTATCTCAAATCGTGGCGCAGTTTAGGACGCGATATTTAGAAGCATGGAGGGCTCAGACTACGGCACCGTATAGGGGAAGAGAGGGGGGGGGGGGTTGAGTGGGGAAGGAAGGCCAAATATTTCGGTTCCTTGTTTACACAGTCCTTGAGCGACGTATCTTTACAGTGGGTTACCCTCGAATGCAACATTCTGTTTCCTGGCTCCTGCAGCCTCTACACAGCCGCGAAGCCGAAACTACGCTATTGTCAGGGGTCTGGTATTCCGGCAGGCTAGAGCTGTGGCCATTTCACGAATTGACCGGCAGCCATCTGAACTGCGCCGTGTGGTTTGGATGTACCCACACGTGGGCCCGTTTTTTACATTTGCCTGTGTTATGTGTAGCGCAATCAGTGCACATCACACGCATCATCGGCCATTATGAGAAACGTGCCATTAGTGAAATCAGAAACGGCAGGTAATGTCTGTAGCACTGGCTTTGCTTAGCTTTCGCAGTTGTGTGGTACATACCGTGCGATCAAAACGTCAGTATAAATTTGAAAACTGAATAAATCACGGAATAATGTAGATAGAGAGGTACAAATTGACACACATGCTTGGAATGACATGGGGTTTTATTAGAACCAAAAAAATACTTAAGTTCAAGAAATGTCCGACAGATGGCGCTTCATCTGATCAGAATAGTAATAATTAGCATAACAAAGGAACACAAAGCAAAGATGATGTTCTTTACAGGAAGTGCTCAATATGTCCACCATCATTCCTCAACAATAGCTGTGGTCGAGGAATAATGTTGTGAACAGCACTGTAAAGCGTGTCCGGAGTTACGGTGAGGCATTGGCGTCGGATGTTGTCTTTCAGCATCCCTAGAGATGTCGGTCGATCACGATACACTTGCGACTTCAGGTAACCCCAAAGCCAATAACCTCACAGACTGAGGTCTGGGGACCTGGGAGGCCAGGCATGACGAAAAGTGGCGGCTGAGCACACGATCATCACCAAACGACGCGCGCAAGAGATCTTTCACGCGTCTAGCAATATGGGGTGGTTCTAATAAAATCCCATGTCATTCCAAGCATGTGTGTGAATTTTTACCTCCCTATCTACATTATTCCGTAGTTTATTAAGTTTTCAAATTTATACTGACTTTTTGGTCACCCGGTATTTACGTGCTGCTGCAGTCGTGTGTATACGTAAATACTGCAGAATTCACGGGTAAGTGCTTGTCAGGCGGTATAAAGGACCACTTTGCCCGTTTCATTAGCGTTACACTTTCGAATAGCAGGTGGGAAAAATTTAAATGTTTCGAAGAAAGCTTTCATTTCTATTATAATACGACGATAGGTGGGTGTCAACATAATCTTTTCACATTCTGAAGGCCGCGCTGGGTAGCCGTGCGGTCTAGGGCGCCTTTTCACGGTTCGCGCTGCTGCCACCGTCGAAGGTTCGAGTCCTCCCTCGTGTGTGTGTGTGTGTGTGTGTGTGGGTTTTGTCTTTAGTGTACGTTGCGTTAGGTAGTGTGTAAGCTTAGGGACCGATGACCTCAGCAGTTTGGTCCCATAGGACTTGCCACAAATTTCCAATTTCCATTCTGAAGAAAACTTCCGCGACTGAAATTCCGTGAAAAGATCTCGCCGCAACGGAAAAAGCTTTTTGTTTGAATCTTAGCCACGCCAACATGTGTATCAGATCCGTGACACTTTCTCCCCTATTTCGCAGCAATACAAAACGAGTTGCCCTTATCTGAACTTTTCCCGTGCCCTTCGTCAATCCTATCTCGTAAGGACCTCACACGGGGCTCCACAATACTTGCATGACCAGAATGACGATTGTAGTCCGTCTCTCTAGTACATTTCTTGCATATGCTGCGAGTTCTGTGTATAAAATGCCGTCTCTTGTTTGCCTTCCCTGAAACACTTCCTGCGTGCTGCTTCCAATTTACGTTGTTTCTAACTGTAATCCTTAGGTATGTCATTAAACCTTTGAATATGTTTGATTCATCGTATAACTCAAATGTCACAACTTCTTAAGTACTCTCGTAGATGAAGTCACATTTTACTGTCGTTCAACGTCGGGTCAATTGCCACTTCTCGCACCATGCAAGTAACTTATCTGAATTTTTTAATTCGTTTTTACTTCCAGGCAACTGTACTTGACTAAATGAGGATAATCTGCGAACAATGGGACCGAGGTGTTCAAATTGTCAGTATGTAGCCATAGTGCCAAAGAAGTTAGTCCTGCGATTTTACCTCTTCACCACACTTTTTATCATTGTTTTTCAACACTGTGGAATTCAAAAACGAATGCATGCCAAGCCAAAGTTGAACAACTACAAAACGCTCTATCTGCTGTAAGTGCTCAAGTGGAAAGTGCACATTCTTTGGAAGTTGGCTGAAAGACCATCACCCAGCAGAACATAATGGAGCACCTGCTGATACAAACCAAACACAGCAGAACACATCCAGAATGCACCCTGAATTGAAACTGGATATACCAGAATGAAACCCTGAACACCAATCATGACAGTAACTTACCAGAACACAAAACAGATTCGAGCCAAACACACCGGGCGGGCAGACCCGACACGAGCCAACCACACCAGACGGCATCCCGGACATGGACTGAACATATCAGAATGCAACACTAAGGTCATCTGTTTTATTTTCCTGTTCCCCTGCAGCCTACACTGGACAGAATGCTTGTTTTTGGTGTTCACTCCAGTACGAAATTGAGTTTTAGGCTGGTAACTGCTGGACATATATGAAACGGGGCACAACGTCTCAACGCTAAAACGGGGCACAACGTCTCAACGCTAAAACGGGGCACAACGTCTCAACGCTAAAACGGGGCACAACGTCTCAACGCTAAAACGGGGCACAACGTCTCAACGCTAAAATGGTTCCACATGCAGGACCACGTAGGGGGGCGAACTGTGGGAGCTAGCTGGATGACTCAGGGTGGGGGGAAACAGTTCTCACCCAGACCACGAGAACGCGCTCGCCGCGCCTCGGACAGTCCGGCTCGTGCCCGCCGTGGAGGTCCAGCTGCAGCTGGCGGCGCCGCTCCTGGTGCTGTTGGTGGTGGTGTTGGTGCTGATGGTGGTGCTGGTGGTTCTGGGCGCCGTGGCGGCGGCCCGGCGTGCCGCACAGCAGCTGGGACAGCCCCGGCGGCGCCGTGCGGCTGGTCCGCGGCGACTGCCCCGGCCGCTCCCGCGTCGCCGACGGAGTCCTCGCCTGCGCCACTTTGTCCCGAAGATGACGCCCGCGCGCCGCGGCAGAAACTTCACCGCCGCTCACCACTCGTCTCTCTCAGCGAGACACCAGTCAAGTTTAAGCGTCTCTGCCGCAGACAACGGTGGCACACGGACACGCACGATTTATCTCTTCTCCCACCGCCATAGTTTGTAAGCACACTAAGGCCACTAGCCGTTTGCAACAAGTGCTTTGTACGTAACTAACGTATTACACCCCTGAGACTACTATGGCTAGTATTTCCTTAGTTAAAGTCAAAACCACTCTTCTTTGGTTCCTAGAATTTTCGGACTGCATCTAGTTCAGCAACAGCTCCGTCAGATATAGCAGACCTGAGATGTGCTGGACATCTGAAGGTGTTAAGAATGAAGGCAGCGAGAATCCGACACGACCTGCACAGGGAAACGTTCAGTGGTAGCAACTGTGATAAGCATTTGCAGAACTGGAAGGACATGCACTACCGAAAGGCAAAGGAAATGAAGTAAAACTTGACCCCTGTTCTCATGCGTGTAGCTGCGTTATCAACGCCACGCATTGGTCACGTCTCGAAGCTAACTTCATTTTCAGCAATCACCGTGATTTAAAAAGACTAAGAATCTACATTAGCTCGAGGAAATCTTGCAAATACGTGCATACAAAAAAGTCGTAGTAGTGGAATAACTGCAATGGGTTTTGCAGGGTGGACAAAATAGACGTGGCGCAGAAAATATTGCACGCAGCACTTCCATCTTCCACTCCCAGGCCAGATGATGTAAGTTCGTTTCCATAAGCAAACACGCATGAAGTATTTCCTGGACCAGTTGTATTTGGGCCGCCCTATATCTCGGTGGTACTCAACATGGTCCATATCGCCCACTACTGTCCGTTTCACTTTCCATTGTAGACGGCAGGGGTTTTAAGAGAGAGAGAGAGAGAGAGAGAGAGAGAGAGACCGCACACACACACACACAAAAACACACACACACACACACACACACACACACACACACAAAAAAAACACACACACACACACACACACAAAAAACACACACACACACAAAAATACACACAAAAAAAACACAAAAATAACACACAAAAATAAACACACACAAAAAACACACAAAAAAAACACATCTTGCACCGAGATGGCCGACTGACTGCTTTGAGCGCCCTTGAAGGACCACGTGTGAATCGGGTCGGAACTAACGGCCTATCTGTCGACGCACTTAGCACCACAGCCAATCTACCGGCAGTGTGTCGCCCTACTCCACATTGCACAGAGTCTTAGGAAACAGACATCGCCAGGGGGCGGAGAGAGGTTGGCGGTGGAGCGTAAGCTAGTTTCACTCTGTTTACTGCGAAGCTAGGTCAAAATACATACGCCTGCACACCACATCTCCTGATTTTTATGAACTATCTTGCCTACATCGAGTATTACAGAAAAAATGTGAGTGGACCTTCAAAATTCACATATATATACCCTAGCCGAGCCTCAGGTACAGGGCGGGTCGCAGGTGGCGGATAGCGAACGATCCATCAGATATGGTGGACAGCTGAGAATAAGGGGAAACCCAAATAAGCAGTCCCGGACCGAGGCGGCAGCATCACGAGGGTGTGGGAGGGTGACTTTTGGCAAGGGTCACACTCATTCAAAAACCACAGAACCCGAAGACGCTGCTGTGTCATGGCGAGTAAGTGCCGCCATTACAATAAGCACTGTCAACACCCAAATCCAGGACGCGTCTGAAGTGGGAACCATCGGCATCCTGGTCAGCGTCTGTTCACGCAATGTGCGGCTGGTCATAATGCGCCAGGAACTAACAATCCCTGGTTCTAAACACCCAGTGGAAACACTGGACCAACTTGATTACAAGCAAGTATGACTCGGGCAAGTAATAACAACATTACCCCAGGTGGTAACCAATCCACCCGTCAACAGATGGCAACCAGGAATTCGGATTCTGGGGAACCTGGACTTACACGATTACACCAGAGAAAGTCGGAGCTCTCTGGCAAACTTCCACTTAAAACACCTACATACATTGGAACCTTTAACATAAATACATTAATCCAGCCAGGAAAACTTCTAAACCTTACAACAGAACTTGAAAAGCAAAAGATAGTAATACTAGCTTTACAGGAGACACGTTTTACAGATGAAGAAACATCAGATCATGGCAACTATCGCATCTTTAAGAGCAAGACGGATAAACGAATCGGAAGAGGAGCCCCCCCATCTCGGGATGGCGTTTATCATACACAAGAGCGTGCTCAGCTCCATCAAGGAAGTTACTCCCGTAAATAATAGGATAATGACGATGCGCTTACAATGCGCCAACAAAACACACACAATGGTTAATGTTCATGCTCCCACAAACGGAGACAACAAGAAAAACCCCATAGAAACAGAAAAGTTCTGGGAAAATTTGGAGAATATAATGGCCAAGATTCCAAAAGATGATACAAACGTTCTACTCGGCGATTTTAATGCCCAAATTGGTAGAGAGAAAATCCACCAAAAAACCGTAGGCAAATATCCTGCACATAAATTTACCAATAAAAATGGCACAAGGCTCGTCGAACTATGTAAGCAGAATAACCTGAAGATAATGTCAACATCTCCAAGAAAATGTCCAAGAAAACAAAAGACATGGAGATCTCCTATACAACAAATTGGCGAGTTTCAAATAGATCATGTGGCGATTTCATACGCAGTACAAAAGAAGAAATTTACGACGTCCAAGTACGCAGAGGAGCAAACATTGATTCAGACCATTACCTAACTAGAATTAAAATCAAGTTTACAGCACAAAGAAGTCATCAGAAGAAAACAGAAATACAGAAATATGACACCAAGAAGATTAAAGAATCTAAAGTAAAAGAAGAATGGGAGAAGGAAAAGGCAAACACATGGGAAGAATTTCATTCTAAAATCACGCGAATAGCTAACGAAACTATTACCTTGAAAAAGATATTCAAACACCCTTGGTGGGATTCAGACTGTGAAAATGCATTGGAAAGGAGAAAAAAGGCATTTCAAGAATATAACAGTAAAAAATCACCCGAAAGTCTACATTTATTTAACGAGATTAGAAAACAGGTTTCAAAATCTATTAGGCAAGCAAAAAGGAAGTACACAAAGGCACAACTGGATGTCATAGAAGAAAATTTCCAAAACTATAACACAAGAGACTTCTACAGAACTTTCGCAGATAAAATAGGAGGATATATCCCTCAAAATTTATGTTTCAGAAAACCAGATGGTAAATTAGCCCTAACAAACCAGGAAAACTGTCAAGTATTGGCTCAATATTTTTCTAACCTACTAAATTGCCCAGAACCTAGTTTAAGGTTTCCCAAAGAAATCTGTGCCAACGCTCAACCGGATTCATTACCACCAACACAGGAAGAAATCAAATGTCACATTAAAAACTTAAAAAATAATAGAACATCTGGCGAAGATGGCATTGTTGCAGAGCTATTAAAAAACCTAGGACCAAAGACGTTGCAAGAGCTCACAAAAATAATAACAAAAATATGGGAAACAGAAAAATTACCAGAGGATTGGAAATGTGCCCTTATTCACCCGTTACATAAAAAAGGAGACAGAACAAATGTCTAACTACAGGGGAATCTCACTTTTACAAGTCACCTACAAAATTCTCTCAACATGCCTGCTGAAAAGAACACTAGAGCAGCTGGAACGCCAAATTGGTGATTATCAAGCAGGCTTCCGCCCCGGTCGCTCATGCATAGAACAAATATTTAATTTAAAGACAATATTAAAACACAAAGCAATTAGAAATGCCCCCATAATTTGTACATTTGTAGATTTTAAGAAAGCCTATGACTCAATTGACCGGCAATCTTTGTTTAACATTTTAGAGGAACTTGGACTTGACTCCAAAACACTAAGGCTTATCAAAGAATCACTGACAGACGCTGTATCTAAAGTTAAATTCAGGGGAGAAATCTCTGAACCTTTTCTCATAAAAACTGGAGTACGTCAAGGTGACGGGCTATCTCCACTTCTGTTTAATATAGTCCTGGATAAAGTCATTAAGGAATGGGAAAAAGAATTAAAAAATCAATCCTACTGGAAACCAATCCATCTTGGTAGAACCAAAGACAACGTGGAGATATCTTGTTTAGCATTCGCGGACAACTTGGCCATCCATACTTGTAGATGATGAAGATATCGCCACCAAACAAATAGAGATCCTTAAGGAATGCGCGGATAAAGTAGGTTTACAAATTTCGTTTCAAAAGACAGAATTTTTCTGTACGAAATTCCGTATACACAGTTTGAACACAAAATATGGAAAAATAAATAGAGTAAAACATTTTAAATACCTAGGTGAAATTTTGGAGCCAACCGGAGGAGAGAAAGTTGCACAGAAGATCAGACAACAGAAAATGAAGAGAGCATATGGTATGACACATGAAATATACAATAAAAAATGCATCTCCTCGAACACAAAAATCAGACACTACTGCGCAGTAATTAAGCCAGCAGCACTATATGCTAGTGAAACGCTGTGATTTAGAAAAAATACTAAAAGAAGAACGCAAAATTATGAGAAAGATTTTAGGTCCAAAATTAACAGAAGAAGGATACCGGATACAATCAAGAAGAACCACAGAAACTATATCAAACCTGGCAGCAGACATAAGAAGGCGAAGATTAAAATTTTATGGACATGTCACTAGACTTCCCCCCCACACGACTCACCAACAGAATTCTCACATACATAGAAAAAGTCAAATCAACAACACCATGGATTAGCCAAGTAAAATTAGATTTACAAAAAGCAAATATTGAACTTAAAGATGTCAAAGATAGAAAAACTTTTAGAAATAAGGTGGAAAAGTGGATTGTATTGTCGGAGAAGGAAGCACTAAAGAGACCAGGAACAAAATGGACAGAAGAAAGAAAAAGAAAACATGGAGAACGAATGAAAGAAGTACGGAAGAAACGACGTCAGAAAGCTTTGCGTGATCCTTCTGGGTCCATTCGCGATAAATATATATAAAGGAGAACGATGGCATATATAAATAATGTAAAGAATTGTACTACATACTTCTATTAAATTGGTAAGAAAAATCACAAAACCTTTTCCGAACGTCAACATATACAGCGCGATTCAAAAGATTTGCAAATATTTTAATGTATTATTCTGGAAGTAAAACTAAAGAAAAAAAGTTCACGTAAACATAGGTGCGAAAATGTTTAGTTACGAAGTTACAGCTGATAAAAGATTTTGCCTGAAATTTAGCAACTTCGGTAATATGAAGCCATTGCAAAACTGTACGAAGTCAAAGTAAAGCACGACTTCCATTTATTATCTTCTAGTTATTGCTCTGGTAAATGTAATAAAACATGTCTCAGACGTGTATGTGCAGTAGTTTTCCAGAGCATCCAGATTACGAACGCTAGATAGACAATCTGTCTCCCGTAACATTCGAAATACTCCACTAATGGTTCGTGCATTTGGAATACTCCAAGTTGGATAACGTACGCGATATTCGTTAACTGCAGCCGTAGCATTACCATCACATTTGGCGTAAATTAACACCATATCGGCGTATTCCTCTGTCGTTAATTTGAAAGGCACCCCTATTTCATAATCTACAACCTACAACAATTACGATGTGGTTTCACTTAAATACACTGTTGTTGTTGTTAAGTTCTTTTACTCAAAAATGCGGAGAACTAACTCGATTCAAGGTTAGGACGTTTTCCGCTAACGGTTGCCGACAATGACATAAACGTTTCTACATTCTCAATGGATAGTAAACAAATTTACATGTATAATAATCTTTGCTTGTCTGGGTGTTCTGGAAAACTACTGCAGATACACGTCTGGCAAATGTTTTATTGGATTCACCAGACTAGTAACAACAAAATACACTGAAATCGTGCTTTACTTACAGTTTTGCGAAAGCATTCATATTAGCGAAGTTGCAAAATTTCAGGCAAAAATCTTTTATTGGCAGGAAGACCGTACCTAGACATTTGCGGACGTAAGTTTATATGAAATTTTCCTTTAGTTATATTTGTAGAATAACACGTTAAAATATTTTCATATCTTCGTGAATGCCCTTGCATGAAAGAAAATATTTCAGCAGACCAAGACGCGAAGCTACTACACATATCCAAACTGTTTTGCATCACCGCATTTCTCAGAACTGAAGATATACGTTGACTGTGCATATTGTATCACAGACACAGTCCCTTTGACTGTTCAGAGGTGTCACTAAACCCGTCCAAATACGTAAACAACCATGCATGAGCAGCGCCTATTAGACGGAGGGGGTCCGACAGCCGATCAGTTGCAGTCATTCCACCAGGAAGGAGGTACACGGCAAGTGTTGTCTGTAGTTGAGCCGTACCTAGACGGTCAATACCGCGGTTACTTTGTGCCAGGAAGGGCTCTCAACAAGGGAAATGTCCAGGCGTCTCGTAGTGAACCAAAGCGATGTTGTTCGGACATGGAGGAGATACAGAGAGACAGGAACTGTCGATGACATGCCTCGCTCAGGCTGCCCGAGGGCTACTACTGCAGTGGATGACCGCTGTCTACGGATTATGGCTCGGAGGAACCCTGTCAACAACGCCACCATGTTGAACGATGCTTTTCGTGCAGCCACTGGACGTCGTGTTACGACTCAAACTGTGCGCAACAGGCTGCACGACGCGCAACTTCACTCCCGACGCCCACGGCGAGGTCCATCTTTGCAACCACGACACCGTGCAGCTCGGTACAGATGGTCCCAACAACATGCCGAATGGACAGCTCAGGATTGGCATCACGTTCTCTCCACGGATGAGCGTCGCGTATGCCTTCAACCAGACAATCGTCGGAGACGTGTTTGGAGGCAACCCGGTCAGGCTGAACGCCTTAGACACACTGTCCAGCGAGTGCAGCAAGGCGGAGGTTCCCTGCTGTTTTGGGGTGGCATTATGTGGGGCCGACGTACGCCGCTGGTGGTCACGGAAGGCGCTGTAACGGCTGTAGGATACGTGAATGCCATCCTCCGTCTGATAGTGCAACCGTATCGGCAGTACATTGACGAGGCATTCCTCTTGGTGGACGGCAATTCGCGCCCCCATCGTGCACATCTTGTGAATGACTTCCTTCAGGATAACGACATCCCTCGACTAGAGTGGCCAGCATGTTATCCAGACGTGAACCCTATCGAACATGCCTGGGATAGACTGAAAAGGGCTGTTTACGGACGACGTGACCCACCAACCACTCTGAGGGATGTACGGCGAATCGCCGTTAAGGATTGGGACTATCTCGACCAACAGTGCCTCGATGAACTTGTGGATAGTATGTCCCGATGAATGCAGGCATGCATCAATGCAAGAGGACGTGCTGCTGGGTATTAGAGTTACCGGTGTGTACAGCAGTCTGGACCACCACCTCTGAAGGTCTCGCTGTATGGTGGTACAACGCGCAATGTGTTGTTTTCGTGAGCAATGAAACGGGCGGAAATGTTTATGTTGATCTCTATTCCAGTTTTCTGTACAGGTTCCAGAACTCTCGGAAGCGACGTGATGCAGAACGTTTTTTGACGTGTCTACACAGGCAAACGTCCTTGTTGGTCGTTGTCGCTCCACATTTGAAGAATGTGCTGTGCGCCGGTGAAGTTTCGAAGCGTTCCGGCAGATGGCAGAGCCGTAGTACAGCGTCAAAATGGCGTCTACATAAGACTCACGTTACAAGCAGCGTGCTGTTATTGAATTCTTGTGTGCAGAGAATGAGACCATGGTGAACGTACGTGTACGTGTACACGTATGTGTACGTGTACACGTACCTGTACGTGTACGTGTGTACAGTGTATGGCGATGCTGCAGTTGATAGTACAGCTGGGCGATGGATAAAGAAAGTTACGGCCTCAGGAGATGCAGAAACCGGCCACGTTCGGGACGTCCTGTCACAGCCACTGCTCCAGACTTGCTGAATCGTGCGGACCCCATTATTCGCGCCGACCGGCGCATCACAACTCGACAATTGGCTCGATGGTTGTCAGTCAGCATTGGAAGTGCGTCTGCAATGTCACTGAATGCAGGTCCGTCTCGACCAGTTTCAGGCAGAAGACTGTGTGAACGGAGGTGGAGGCGGTGGTATCGTGGGTCGGGTAGGTCGCGGAATGCCGTTGCTCAGAGCGACACATAAAGCTGGCCGCCTTCGGTGGGTCCGACTGCACAGTGATTGAGTGTGGGGCGCGCGTGTAGCGTGTGGACGGAGCGGTCGCCGTGTTGCCTCTTTTGGGGCCGCTCATAGTATACGTGACACGTTAAGTGGGAACGAGGGGTCAACGAAATGTGTCACAATGTGGCAAGGGGCGGTAGGGGGGGGGGGGGGGGACGAGACATTAACTTCGTGACGTTACATGAATAAACTTTTTTTTTTTGTCTTACAATTCTGAACTTCAAGTCTAGCGAAAAATTTTACGAAATCTGTAATTACCATTTACTAAGGTGTAAATTTGTTTGTACCACTTTTCCGTACTCTGCGGCCACGCGGTGTGACGTGTTGACGCCCGCTACGCCCAAACCGTCGCGCGTCGGCAGCCTTTGACATACGCCGAAAGGTCAATAACGCTTTTTTTAGGATTTCAGAGAAACCGCCACCTCTTTTCGTTGAACTGTTTACACCATTCAGTCGAAACTGGACTTCCGCCGAGTGGTCAGAGCTGTTATTCTCGGTTGTACTACTACGCGATTTGCAAAATTAATCCAGTAAATTTAAAATGAGCAGAAAAGTGATTCAGGTATTATTTACCGCTAAGTTGTGACGATAAAAATAAACAGAACATAGTCGACGAGGGAGTCGGTTCGAGGTCCTTGGAAATCTAATCATTTTATCTTGTACCGTTCATATTATTTCTGGTGTTTTGTAAATTTTCTAGCACGTTTGATAAAGTGTCTTTTGTGAAAACACATTTTATACTGGAATATGTAATTATATTTGAACAAAGAAGCCCTCGGTCACAAATAATAAGTCAAAATTGACCAGGTTTCGACGCTACTATGAGCGTCGCCTTCAGAATTAGACTAACTGTTCTAAAACATATTAGGTAATGGCTCTGGGCACTATGGGACTTAACAGCTGTGGTCATCAGTCCCCTAGAACTTAGAACTACTTAAACCTAACTAACCTAAGGACATCACACACATCCATGCCCGAGGCAGGATTCGAACCTGCGACCGTAGCAGTCGCACGGTTCCGGACTGCGCGCCTACAACCGCGAGACCACCGCGGCCGGCAAAACATATTAGGTATATAATACATTAATAAAATTAAAGTTTGTACTGACTGGAAAGAGATGCAGTACTTACAAGTCACATATTAAAAAAAAAATCTAAGCCGGAAAGTCTTGTTGCAACCCTTGTTCACGCAAGTAAGAGGAGCCCTTAGCGGCTCGCCATCTCATTTACAACTATTCATGTCGTCGCCTTTCCGGCTTAGATCATTTTTAAAATGTGACTTAAGTACTGCATCTCTTTCCAGTCAGTACAAACTTCAATTTTATTAATGTATTTATATACCTAATATGTTTTACAAAAATTAGTCTAATTCTGAAGACGACGCTCATAGTAGTGTCGAAACCAGGTCAATTTTGACTTAATATTTGTGACCGAGGGCTTACTTCTTCCAATATAATTCTGACACAGTCACTGAACCTTATCAGCTATGTTCGAAGTTTTATGAAATATATGAATAAATCAAACACAGCCTAGGCCAATATGGCGTCGTCACCAAGTTGCACAGTGCCCTACTGAACAACCACGTCTTCGTGGGGTCTCCGCCAGACTGGAGCCCCACTATCAGCTCTTACCGACTGAAATCTGGACTCGACTGACCAGGCCACGGTTGTCCAGTGGTCTGGTGTCCAACTGACTTGGTCACGAGCCCAGGAGATGCGCTGCAGGCGATGCCGTCTGCCGTCCCAGCCCATCAACGGCAGATGCCGTCGCACTGTCCTGACGGGTACGTTCGCCGTACATCCTGAACTGCACTTACTGAGCGCAGTGTTGCTTGTCTGTCAGCACTGACAACTCCACGCAAACGCCGCTGCTCTCGGTCGTTAACTGAAGCGGTCGGCCACTGCGTTGCCCGAGATTTGGCACTCGCGCCACACTGTTCATTTCTGGAATACTAAATTGGCCGACGATTTTCGAAATGTACTGTACCGTGGGGCAAACGCCCGGTTCCCGTCAGGTCACCGAAGTTAAGCGCTGTCCGCCTTGGCTAGCACTCGGATGGGTGACCGCCCGGTCTGCCGAGCGCTGTCGGCAAGCGGGGTGCTCTCAGCCCTTGTGAGGCAAACTGAGGAGCTACTCGACTGGGAAGTAGCGGCTCCAGTGTCGTAAACTGATAAAATGGCCAGGAAAGCGGTGTGATGACTACGTGCTCTCCATACCCGCATGCAGTGACGCCTGTCAGCTGAGGGTGACACGGCGGCCGGTCGGTACCATTGCCGTCTTCTCAGACTTCTTTGGACGGAGTACAGTTTTAGTTAATTTAAGGGTGGTCCCCTTTTTCTTCAAATGGCCCAGTAAGGCGTTTGACCCGGCACTGTCTGGAGAGATCAGCGGTCCAGGGCAAAGTGGTTGTCTGATGTCCCAGGGACTGCTGGTCTTGCCGTAACTCGGGTCGACTCAAGTTACCGGCAACATTCACAAAGACGTTAAATATTCGTGATAAGTATGCTACTGAGAGCCCCCTCTTCCAAGACAACATGTAAGTAGGCTGTTTAGGTTTTTATGTTGGTAACGCCACGTAGCGCTCTGTATGAAAATCACTGACTGTACTGTGTGCAGTCTGTAGCTGGCTGGCATTGGAGTATATGTTACTGTAGTCTTGGGCAGTTGGATGTGAACAGCGCGTAGCGTTGCGCAGTTGGAGGTGAGCCGCCAGCAGTGGTGGATGTGGGGAGAGAAATGGCGGAATTTTGAGAGCGGATGATCTGGACGAAGACAGTAAATTTGTAAGACTGGAGGTCTTATATATATATATATATATATATATATTATGACTTTTGAACACTTGCCGGCCGCGGTGGTCTAGCGGTTCTAGGCGCTCAGTCCGGAACCGCGCGACTGCTACGGTCGCAGGTTCGAATCCTGCCTCGGGCATGGTTGTGTGTGATGTCGTTAGGTTAGTTAGGTTTAAGTAGTTCTAAGTTATAGGGGAGTGATGACCAAAGATGTTAAGTCCCATTGTGCTCAGAGCCATTTGACCATTTGAACACTATTAAGGTAAATACATTGTTTGTTCTCCATCAAAATCTTTCATTTGCTGACTATGCCTATCAGTAGTTAGTGACTTCAGTAGTTTGACTGTTTTATTTAGCTGGCAGTATTGGCGCTCGCTGTATTGCAGTAGTTCGAGTAACGAAGATTTTTGTGAGCTAAGTGATTCATGAAAGGTATAGGTTATTGTTAGTCAGGGGGCATTCTTTTGCAGCGATTATTGAAAGTCAGATTGCGTTGCGCTAAAAATATTGTTTGTCAGTTTAGTGATCAGAATAAGTTGCGTTGAGTTGTTTTGGGGAAGGAGACCAGACAGCGAGGTCATCGGTATCATCGGATTAGGGAAGGACGGGAAGGAAGTCGGCCGTGCCCTTTGAAAGGAACCATCCCGGCATTTGCCTGGAGCGATTTAGGGAAATCACGGAAAACCTAAATCAGGACGGCCGGACGCGTGTTTGAACCGTCGTCCTCCCGAATGCCAGTCCAGTGTTCAGAATAAGTAAGGAGAGAAATGTCTGAGTACGTTCACTTTTGCTCATCTGTTTGAAAAACAAGTAACTTAAGAGGTTTATGCGCACAGTAATTCATAAATTTTTCCGAAGGAGACGTTTCATATGTCGACCCTGCCAGCATACCTCACTGGAATTTTCTGATTTTTTTCTTGTAGTTCGTGTAATTATTGTAGCTATTGTTTATTGCTAGCGCGTAATTGTACAGGGAATCTTCTTTGTAGTCTTAGTTTTTCATTGTTGAACAGTTAAACAGTTGTGTCATACATGTAGATTTGCACCCTGTATTTCGCAGCTGCGCTTGCAATTAACTAGATATTACTTTCAGTGCTATGTTAATGTGTTTTCTTAGTTTTGCTCTTCAAATTGTGCTTGTTTTGCTATCGTGTGAAACACCCTCTGTCACATTCGGTGATGGTACTAACAAATCTCTCCTCTATCCTATTCTCTTTTTGTATTCTTCTTGAAAAAACAACAAAATTTTATTTATATTTCAACCTTAAATTACTGTTATTTTGAAAAGTATCATTCTTTGTAAATGTTGTAGATAAAACAAAAGAAAAGAAAACTGTAAAAAGATGAAAAACAGAAATTGTACGTTGTACGACCTGTTTTAAACATCAGGTAACAGGTCTATAATTTGGCAATAAGTAAATAAAAAATAAATGTCGTGTGAAATACGTGATAATGATGGTGTGTGAAAAACTTAACACTAGGCTCCAAAGTAAGTTGAGAAATGATAGTGGCGACGAGAGTAGCTTACCAGCACGACCGTGTAATGAATTAACAGACATTCAAAGTAGTAATTTGGTAACTGTGCATAGGAAAGTGGAGCGGGTGGCAAATAGTGGCGTAGACAGTGAAACAATTAGTGAACGGGGAAGCATTTATCGATCGGTCGGCAACAGCTCGCCTCAGGATTCCGAAATGACAGGACACAATCTTGCAAATACTGTACATCCAGGTTTTGGGTCCTCACCGCTTTCTCAAATAACTCAAGACACATTTTCTGCTTTTCAAAATGTGAATATTGCCGGTTCAAATGCACTGCCGAATAGCACTGAGGAACGTGTTTCAGACACCAGTGCATTGTTATTACAAATGGGACAAAAGCTTGAAAAGTGACACAATGGAACAACACCACAGATTGCACACAGCACAGCCAGTGATTTTCATACAGCGTGCTAGGTGGCGTTACCAACATAAAAACCTGAACAGCCTACTTACAAACAGCCGTGCCCACACAGCTGTACGCTCAAGTTGCTGTTGCGACAAAGTGTCTGACACCGTATCACACGCCTGACACTCTAAATGTTGTTGTTGTTGTGGTCTCCAGTCCTGAGACTGGTTTGTTGCAGCTCTCCACGCTACTCTATCCTGTGCAAGCTTCTTCATCTCCCAGTACCTACTGCAACCTACATCCTTCTGAATCTGCTTAGTGCATTCATCTCTTGGTCTCCCTCTACGATTTTTACCCTCCACGCTGCCCTCCAATGCTAAATTTGTGATCCCTTGATGCCTCAAAACGTGTCCTACCAACCGATCCCTTCTTCTAGTCAATTTGTGCCACAAACTTCTCTTCTCCCCAATCCTATTCAATACCTCCTCATTAGTTATGTGATCTACCCATCTAATCTTCAGCATTCTTCTGTAGCACCACATTTCAAAAGCTTCTATTCTCTTCTTGTCTACACTGTTTATCATCCATGTTCACTTCCATAGATGGCTGCACTCCATACAAATACTTTCAGAGAAGACTTCCTGACACTTAAACCTATACTCTACGTTAACAAATTTCTCTTCTTCAGAAACGATTTCCTTGCCATTGCCAGTCTACATTTTATATCCTCTCTACTTCGACCATCATCAGTTATTTTGCCCCCCCAAATAGCAAAACTCTTTTACTACTTTAAGTGTCTCATTTCCTAATCTAATTCCCTCAGCATCACCCGACGTAATTCGACTGCATTATATTATCCTCGTTTTGCTTTTGTTGATGTTCATCTTATGTACTCCGTGGAAGACACTGTCCATTCCGTTCAACTGCTCTTCCAAGTCCTTTGCCGTCTCTGACGGAATTACAATGTCAGAGGCGAACCTCAAAGTTTTTATTTCTTCTCCATGGATTTTAATACCTACTCATACCCGCTGAATAACCCCCGTCTTAACCCCACAGAAGAAGTCGGGGACTGTTGGGAAAATCGAGTCAAACGTACGAGAACAGATCCTCGGAATTTAGCGCCTCCACTGAATCTAGTCGTGAGTGAATGGGCAAGAAGTCGGTATAAGAAAACACACACACACACACACACACACACACACACACACACACACACACACACACACACACACACACTTGTTAGCGTGATGTCGTGTGGCAGGGACGATATTTTGTGTGTGTGGTGCACACTGCTTCAATCAACGAGAACAGATCGAACACATTAACTTTTCATACCTAGGATTCACAGCCATGTAGAACTTTATAAAATACATACTTACGCCACAGACCGTAACACTTTATTTTACGATTGCAATTTCGGCCTTAGGCAATTATCAAGTGAAGATGTCATGTCAGGTTGACAAGGCCTAACAGCCGTAACATCTTCACTTGATAATTGCCCAAGGCCGAAATTGCAATCGTGAAATAAAGTGTTACGGTCAGTGGCGTAAATATGATGTCTTTTATAGAGATCGAACACAGCTGCAAAGAAACTGATGGAGAACACTTCTACCTTCTGTCACAAGTGCCCACATGTACGTGGGAGCCTAATGGCGCTTTGATGACTCTTCTCTTCCGCCTTCCCGCTACCGCTACCAATTCCTCAGAATACCTGCACACTCACATCACAATCAGACACCAATAATACGGACAATCGCTTGAGGACGAAAGTGTCTCCATGGACACACGCTGACAGGAACAACGACGAAAGCGCGCCTGACGTTAACGGACCAACTTTCGACTAGGGTACATTTGGCACGCATATTCCACCATTATTGGGCATGTTGCCTGAACATTCGAAGATCTCGGCTAAAGTAAATATGGGAAAATAATAAGAAAAACATCTTCAGTTGTCAAGACACAGTCCGAGTACCTGTGGTGTGAGCGTAATGTACCGAACATTCCGGCACAATCGACGTGTTATTGCCACGTGACCTCAGAACAAGGCCGTTTGTTTACGTTTGTCCGTTACCAAACTCCAACGATGGGTAACTGTAGCTATTGATGATGCAAATGCGACTATGTGAAAACAGTCTGTGCTGCCAATCAATCTGTACATATCGAGCGACTATGTGAAAACAGTCTGTGCTGCCAATCAATCTGTACATATCGAGCGACGTTCACCGACACATCAAATTTATACATGGCAGTAAGAGTCGTTACCTCCGCATTTTCACACAACTGCGATGCATTTTGCAGCTCTTCTGGACAGATACTGTAGTGGTGATCTGAACTCATTCGTACGATCCTTCATTTGAGCACACCCGCTTCGCACTGCAAGCACAGCCCGCTCAAGTGAAGTGCGTACTGAAACCCTGAGTACAGAAGTAAGCCAGCATCACTTTGGTTCTACTCGCGAGTGAGTTTTTCTGTGTCTGTGACCGATGACCACTCTCCCGTGCAAAGACCGGTCTTTTACCCTTCTATTCTTCCAACTTTTGGGTTTGACCTGCCCTTTATGCCTGCCACACTGTAACCGTTTTTGGCTTCCTCGCTTTAAAGTTTGACCTCTCTGACTGCATCCGCCCACTTTTCGCGGACGTCTCTATTTTACGCAGGTAACTTTTGAAATGCAGGACTGATGACCTCGCTGCTTTGTCCCACAACCCCCCCCCCCCCCCCACACTACCTCAGTCAGTCAGTCGCGAGTGACAGCTGGCGAACGCCATGCGACTACTGGCGCCCGCGATTTTCGAACAGCTGTGTGTCAGGATAAGCTTGAAAAAGGGCATACATTCGTTTTAAGTGTTTTGCTCAGAATCAAATATACTAGCACCACTGGAAACATTTATCTTTCCTGGACACTAACCCTGTATTTAGTACATTAACTCTTATGTGCAGTAAAGTAATCAGACAGTTGATACTGTTTTATACATGCGAGATGAAATCTCTAACGAATTGGGCGCTACGATGGGGGGAGGAGGACGGTTTATTGGTACATGTCTAAAACTGAACATTTTCGCTCATTTCATAGTACCTGCAATAAGAAACTGTAGTACCACTATTCCATTTCCGGCGAGTATATGCGATTACCATTTTACGCGAAAAAATCCACTCATTTGCCACTTTGTATCACTGATGGTTTGTCTGCCAGACCATCGGAAAAATAAACCATTACTGAAACGAGTGGGACGTAAGTGTGGTGTTTCCATGTGAAAAAAGGAAGTAACAAGTAAGAACAATCTCGTCCGTAGAAATGTCTGAAAGCGTCATAAATCACTAATTTACGTAATTACGCCAAGTTTAATGTGTTTTGGAGTAATTTCAGGCTTGCTCTCTAAGAAGTCACTTCGCAGTGACACCGCAGCACAATTGATGAAACCATACACTGGAGAACGTGATCAAATGCACAGTAAAGCTTAAAATTAGCGCTGACTATCTCGCTATCTCTGAGAAAAGAGCGACGTATTTGCACCGACGCGTCGCAAACGAGAGAAATAGCCCTGCATTAACTTCTTCGTAACTTAAAGCTCACTTCTGTACGTTTATTTCGGATATCGGATGCAAATTTTTAAGGTATCTCTGAATCGTGTGTACAAAATCCGCGACTAGGGGTCTTAACGGGCAAACCTTACGTCCTATCATAGCCACATGGCTGTCGCAGCAGTTTTAAAATAGTGAAGAAGATTTTGTCACAGAACATCTGAAACCCTTTCCACATTTTGCCTACTCTATGCACAGTAGCGACGCCAGATATACGACAATTCACAGCAGCATTGACACGCACATCGGCTGTTGATTACTAACAACAACCTGTCCCAAAAGACGGCCTTGAAACGAATGAAGTCCATTCGCAGGTACAGGAAGACACACACGCGTGCGCTCACACACCTCTCCAGTGTCGGCGGTTGTACACGAAGCCGCGTGCAGCACGTGGTCCGCAACTGTCAGAACTCGGCGCAGCGCGCGACACGGGCCCGGACTGCGAACTGCCGCTTCCCTCCCGTCACGACCGGTCCAACACTGCAGTCAGTGCGGATGTCCCCCCCACCACCTGGCTGCCTGCCTGCGAGTGGCGGAAGGTCGCGGCGTGACGTCACAGCGGCAGTAGGTGGGGGGGTGGGGGGCTCGGCAGGTGCACGCTAGCGGGTGACGTCACGCTGCGACCGGCGCTACATCTGCCGTGGGGAGACGCACGACGAAGACCATAACAACACACATCTCGCGTGCCACTTTAGCGCTGCAGCTTAGAGTAAATATCTCTGGATTGAGCATTCAAATGCGCAGAACGGATTTTGTGTTATCAACATACATTGCCGGTCTGCTCACGTGTTCTCGGGACTTCGTGTGCTTGTCCTAACAGCGCCCTGTATATTTCGAAAATTAAAGAGACCTTTGGAGAAAGGAGAACCACTTGCATGAATATCAAGAGCTTTGATGGAAACCTAGTTCTAAGCAAAGAAGGGAAAGCAGAAAGGTGGAAGGAGTATATAGAGGGCTTATACAAGGGCAGTGTACTTGAGGACAATATTATGGAAATGGAAGAGGATCTAGATGAAGATGAGATGGGAGATAAGATACTGCGTGAAGAGTTTGACAGAGCACTGATAGACCTGAGTGGAAACAAGGCCCCGGGAGTAGACAACATTCCATTAGAACTACTGACAGCCTTGGGAGACCCAGTCCTGACAAAACTCTACCATCTGGTGAGAAAGATGTATGAGACAGTTGAAAAACCCTCAGACTTCAAGAAGAATATAATAATTCCAATCCCAAAGAAAGCAGGTGTTGACAGATGTGAAAATTACCGAACAATCAGTTTAATAAGTCACAGCTGCAAAATACTAACGCGAATTCTTTACAGACGAATGGAAAAACTGGTAGAAGCCGACCTCGGGGAAGATCAGTTTGGATTCAGTAGAAATATTGGAACAGACAGAAACTACAAAAATATGTAGCACCAAATTGTGTTTTAAAGATACCAGTGGAAAACTGGCGATGAATAATGAAGAAAATTGTGAAATATTAGCAAAATATTTTGAACAACTCCTCAACTGTCAGGAACCTATTGAAAAATTACCAGCCAACACCTCAAACACAGTAAACAATAATTCTGAACCCCCATGCCTCATAGAAATCAGAGAAATCATTAAAAACCTTAAGAACAATAAAGCACCAGGGGAAGACATGATAATTGCAGAAATGTGGAAAAGTGTGGATAATACAACTCAAGAAAAACTACTGGGAATAATCAATGAGATTTGGAGAACGGAACGTATACCGGAAGAATGGAAAACTTCATTAATCCACCGCATCTTCAAGAAAGGGGATAAAACCGATGCAAATAACTACACAGGGATATCTTTACTTCCGGTAACGTATAAAATTCTATCTAAGGCCCTACAAAACAGATTGGAGAAACAACTTGATCAAGAAATTGGTGAATACCAAGCAGGCTTTAGGAAGGGAAGATCTTGTGTGGAGCAAATTTTAAACTTGAAGTTAATTATTAAATATAGACGATTAAGAGGAAAAGACATCTTTATCACGTTTGTTGACTTCAAGAAGGCGTACGACTCCGTTGACAGAACAACCTTGGTTAACATCCTTAAGGAGTTTGGAGCAGACAAGAAAACAGTCGCAATCGTCAAAGAAACACTTACGGATACCTATGCAAAAGTAAAGTTCCGTGGTGAGGTATCCAGACCATTCAAAATCAGAACAGGATTAAGACAAGGAGATGGGTTGTCACCTACCCTATTCAACTGTGTGTTAGAAAAAGTTATTAGAGAGTGGAGGAAGAAAACGACTGAAGAAGGAATACAAAAAATCAGATTAGGAAGAAGAAAGGATGGATTAGAAGTAGATTGCCTCGCTTTTGCGGATGACTTAGCGATTCTGGCAGGAAGTTTGGAAGAAGCAGTCAAACAGATCAATATTCTGAATGAAACAGCAGAAAAAGCAGGACTGAAAATCTCCTTTGAAAAGACAGAGTACCTAACCAATGTAAAAGAGGCACCGAACAATATGATTACAAAGTATGGCCAGATAAAGAAGGTTTCTAATTTCAAATATTTAGGGGAAATCATCCAGCCCAATGCTTCAGATAAAGAAGGAAATAAAACAAGAACAAGAAAAATGGAAATGGCATTCCAGCTAACAAAGAATGTGTACAACAAGAAGTCAGTATCAATTAACGCAAAAATAAGGCACTACAACACTGTGATTAAGCCAGAGTGTCTGTATGCATCTGAATGTTTAGCAATGAACACTAACAAGGAAATGGAAGCTATAGCAAAAAAGTAGCGAAAAATCATTAGAAGAGTACTTGGGCCGAGGTTTGAGAATGGGACTTGGAAGCTTAGAAGTAATAGAGAAGTGTATGACAAAATTGAGAAAGTGGGAGATACTATGAGGAAGAGAAGAGTAAGCTTTTACGCCCATTTGAAAAGAATGAATGATGAAAGGCTGACAAAGAAAATATTCATGTTTTTTGACAAGTACCCCAGAACCCAAATTACCTGATTCAAAGAAGTCAAAGCAGACTTAGAGGAGATGGGTATAGGAGAAGATGATATAACCAACAGAGACTTAATGAGAGACAAAATTCAACATTTTGAAGGATTTGAAGTGAAGAAGAGAAGAACTGGAGGAACAGTGTGGACAGAAGACCGAAGGGAGCAGCACAGAGAGAGGATGAAGACATACTGGCAGAAGAGAAAAGAGGAGGAGCGCAATAGGAGAAATGTACCTTGAAAAATAGTTGTTTAATGCGGTCCCTAGACGGCCAAAATCGGAATAAAAAAAAAAAAAAAATTGGAACACGTGAGGCAATACTGACCCTACGACTTATCTTAGAAGAAAGATTAAGGAAAGGCAAACCTACGCTTCTAGCAATTGTAGACTTAGAGAAAGCTTTTGACAATGTAGACTGGAATACTCTCTTTCAAATTCTGAAGGTGGCAGGGGTAAAATACAGGGAGCGAAAGGCTATTTACAATTTGTACAGAAACCAGATGGCAGTTATAAGCGTCGAGGGGCATGAAAGGGAAGCAGTGGTTTGGAAGGGAGTTAGACAGGGTTGTAGCCTCTCCCCGAAGTTGTTCAATCTGTATATTGAGCAAGCAGTAAAGGAAACAAAAGAAAAATTTGGAGTAGGTATTAAAATCCATTGAGAAGAAATAAAAACTTTGAGGTTCGCCGATGACATTGTAATTCTGTCAGACAGCAAAGGACTTGAAAGAGCAGTTGAACGGAATGGACAGTGTCTTGAAAGGAGGATATAAGATGAACATCAACAAAAGCAAAACGAGGATAATGGAATGTAGTCGAATTAAGTCGGGTGATGCTGAGGGAATTAGATTAGGAAATGAGACGCATAAAGTAGTAAAGGAGTTTTGCTATTTGGGGAGCAAAATAACTGATGGTCGAAGTAGAGGGGATATAAAATGTAGACTGGCAATGGCAAGGAAAGCGTTTCTGAAGAAGCGAAATTTGTTAACATCGAGCATAGATTTAAGTGTCAGGAAGTCATTTATGAAAGTATCTGTATGGAGTGTAGCCATGCATGGAAGTGAAACGTGGACGATAAATAGTTTAGACAAGAAGAAAATAGAAGCTTTCGAAATGTGGTGCTACAGAAGAATGCTGAAGATTAGATGGGTAGATCACATAACTAATGAGGTGGTGTTGAATAGGATTGGGGAGAAGAGAAGTTTGTGGCACAACTTGACCAGAAGAAGGGATCGGTTGGTAGGACATGTTCTGAGGCATCAAGGGATCACCAATTTAGTATTGGAGGGCAGCGTGGAGGGTAAAAATTGTAGAGGGAGACCAAGAGATGAATACACTAAGCAGATTCAGAAGGATGTAGGCTGCAGTAGGTACTGGGAGATGAAGAAGCCTGCAGAGGATAGAGTAGCATGGAGAGCTGCATCAAACCAGTCTCAGGACTGAAGACAACAACAACAACAACAACAACAACAACAACTGAACTATTTTAGTACTATGGATTAATATTATTAATATAAAGTGACAATAATAAAACTGATATTTATTATTATTATTATTTTTAGTAGCAAATATCCCAGAATGGAAGACGCAAACTAAAGATGGTTCATCTTCCGTTCTTCTCGTTATTCTGGTTCTTTTTATTTGCCAATCAGTTTTTCATTTCTTAAAAGACATCATAGTCGCCGTTGATTGTATAAAATATTTATTATTACGACTGCAATTTCGGCCTTGTGGCCATTTTCATGCAGCCTTTTGACTGTGGGAGTCCCAACATCCGGTGAGTACGACGCTTATTACATCGTAGTATGCAGTTAAAAATGTGCTGAACTGTCGATGCTGCCATCGTCCTAGTAATCTGTCACACATACGAGCTCAGGTGCTGCGTTTTGAAGACGACATGTACTCGTGTCAGATAGTCCTACACTCTGACAGAATGTAACTTTTGCAGTGTTACTTGAAAATGGCCATAAGGCCGAAATTGCAGTCGTAATAATAAATATTTTATACAGTGAACGGCGACTTTGACGTCTCAAGAAATATTTTATGACTCTGAATCTCAACCATGGGAAGTTAATCAGTTTTTCACTGTTTGCGAGAATTTAGCTCTTCTTTCTTCGCTCCATTTTGTCCCGGTTCTTCAGATTTTGTCTCTCGTTTAACCTCCCATTTTTCTACTTTTATTTTAAATTTCTTCCTTACATGTATTTCTTCTTTGGCGATTTTGGCTAATTCCAAGTCTTTAACATTTTGGATCAATTTTCCTGCATTAGCGCGGGAAGCTATGTATTTTCACTATTCTTTTTGTTAAGTCTGTGTTCGGGAAACCTCAGTATGTGACCATAGAATTTGAGGCGTCTTTTCTTCGCGTCTGTGTGATAGACTATTCTTCCATTTTGGACGTTTTCTGTAGTCTATATACATTCTCGGTCCATCTTGGTCCCAAAATTTTCCCAATTTTGTTTCTTTAGATTTTCTATATTAGTTTTCCTGTCTAGTGCCAAGGTTTCGTGGCATGTCACATTGATGGTTTAACTACTGTTTTGTAATCTCTAATTTTCGCATTTAAAGACAAGCATTTTTATTATAGAGGTTTTGCAATAATCCTACACCTTAACGAGCTTTTTGTATTCTTTATTGTTGTGCATATTTTTCAGAGAGAATTTCTCCTAGATATTTGAAGTGTGATGCTCTGTTAATTTCTGTGTATTTTGTTTGTAATTTGAAAATTTCTAACTTTGTTGTTGCAAACACTGCTTTCAAATGAGATCTGCCGGCCGACTTTTTCTGCTCATTCTTTTAGAGTTTGTTTTATTAATTTATTTATTAATTATTAATCACATACCCGCTACAAATATTAATTCATATGCTTCTAATTTCTCATCCAATATCACATATTCAGTGTCAGTGAAATCTCTTACATTTACTCACTGTGAAGAATATCTCTGATTGCAGTCCATGTTTCTACTTCCGTCTTGGCTTTTAGACTATCTTGATCATCAACACCTGGGGAGTTCAAAAGTAATCCCAGTCTTTGGAGGGACACAATAGCCGAAAAAATCTTGATCCCAGGTCAGTCAAATGCCGGAAAGTCTTCAAAATACGATGCACTTGCCTTGTAGGTTCCTGGTAAATACAGGACCCCACTGCAATCATTTCTTGGTTCGTTAAACATTTTACACTCTCTCTCTCTCTCTCTCTCTCTCTCTCTCTCTCTCTCTCTCTCTCTCTCTCTCTCTCTCTGTCTGTGTGTGTGTGTGTGTGTGTGTGTGTGTGTGTGTGTGTGTGTGTGTGTCTATTTGTAAATGGAACTATTTGTTCAAAATATCAGAAAATTTAAGAGATTGAAACACTCTAAAGGTGTAGCACATTTTTGGCATCACCAACGATGGCTGGAAGACGGGTCCTTTTCGCCCCTGGAATAACATTAGGTCGTGGAAAGTCTTTTCTGCATTTAGTTCGTTCCATCTTCTCCGAGATAACTATTATTTACCTCATCTTCACCGCTTTCATCTCCTTCCTCTTCACATGATGTTTCGTGGTCGTTGAATAATACTAACATCCTCATCTGAATCATCGGAATCAACTGGACCCCTTATCTAGCACGTAATCAATCATTCCTCGCATTTTGTCTTCTTCTAGCCCGTAATAATCCATGTATAACAATACTCGATACCAATTATACGATCAAATACTATATCTTACGCGAAATACTCACATAAACGCACCCAAAATAGCTACCATGACTATGTTTCTGATGGGACGAAAGCAGACGTTGACGTTTCACAAACGGCAGCATGCTCGAAACTTGTTTAAACGGCATCTGGCGGTGTCCTATTCTCAGCTCAAGTTCCAAAAACAGCCACCGTACTGACGCCTAGTTGAAGGGGCAAACATCGAACCACAAACCAGTGCGAGTTGCTATCTAGCAACTAATTATAGAGATTCCTGATAAGGGGTGTACCACACCTATACCCACCACTACCGGGTTAAGCCACCCTCACATGCAGAATATTTATTGCGCAATAATATTGTGACATCATATAGCGCGAAAATGCGGGCCCTAGAACGGTACACGTTACTGCGCAATACTTATGCCCAGGACAAGCTGTGGTGTCACCGCCAGACACCACACTTGCTAGGTGGTAGCCTTTAAATCGGCCGCGGTCCGTTAGTATACGTCGGACCCGCGTGTCGCCACTGTCAGTGATAGCAGACCGAGCGCCGCCACACGGCAGGTCTAGTCTAGAGAGACTCCCTAGCACTCGCCCCAGTTGTACAGCCGACTTTGCTAGCGATGGTTCACTGACAAATACGCTCTCATTAGCCGAGACGATAGTTAGGATAGCCTTCAGCTACGTCAATTGCTACGACCTAGCAAGGCGCCATTTATCTTTTGCTGGTTATCTTATAAAGCCTGTATTTTATTAAACTTAACTCCTTTCACTGTTCCAGACCTCACGCCAGTCTGCGTGAGCTGAACGCGTGCAGTTCGGCCTCCTCTATCCACACTGTGTTGGCACTTTTGCCAACACTTCACAAACTTGCCTTCGTAGGGAACATGTCCGAGTTCCAGGATGCAAACTCTGCATACAGAGCGTAGCTATTCAAAATCGCTACGTTCTGCGAAAAAAGAAAAGCAAAATGCAACGGCGGTAGACGAAAAAGTGGCTCGGAAGGCGTTCTACGCGCGGACATACGAACATGCTAAAGGGGCCTGCTCACGTTCAGTATATGTCGACAGACCAGTATTAACTGACCTTCAATATATTGACCTCAAGCCGTCAATAATATTGCCA
The DNA here is from genome assembly GCF_023864345.2 of Schistocerca serialis cubense. NCBI lineage: Eukaryota > Metazoa > Arthropoda > Insecta > Orthoptera > Acrididae > Schistocerca > Schistocerca serialis. The sequence goes on from NC_064648.1 coordinate 171,465,479, forward strand.
AAAATTGTCGGCTGACAACGCGGTTTTCCAGGTTTAATATGTCGAGCAAACAAAAGAAAGGGAGTGTTTGGATTATCTATTGCTCGCAATTAACAGGAAACAACGAAGAGGACGTGGGGCCGAGAATGTTGTGCATGTAATGGGAGGTAATGACAGTGGCACGTAAAGTGCCCTCCGCCACACACCGTCGGGTGGCTTGCGGAGTGTAGATGTAGATGTACTCAAAGACGGTAATCAGAACGACGAACGCGAAAGATTTTTTTTTTTTTTTTCGTTCCGAAGAGTTCTGCATCGTACGACAAGTTATTAAGTTTATAGGAGATAAAATAGAGAAACTAGACCACTTACGTTAATGTGAGACGTAATAGCAGTAGAAACTGAGATTTCTGCTAACAGGCACGTCATTCTTAGGATCGAAGATTAGTTCTGCAATATGAGCCAACAGAATAAGCAAAATTCTATGTAGACGTGTGAAGTAGTCACATCTGGCTGGCAACGACATGATCAGGAAGTTAACGTGGAACACTGTTTTTACGTCTTGTCATAATGCTTTGAAACTGTCACGCTTTCCCCAAACCTCTCACTAGACGCTGCAGGTGTATGAACGTGTTTTTCAGAGTGGAAGCGCTTTTTAAACTACCGTGTAATTCAGCAACCTGCACGACATTTTCGAACTAATAAAGTACGCAGAGTCAGACAATCCTAAAATGCTTCGTAATACGATTACCCTCGCGTAGATCTATTAGAACTGGTGTGTCTTAAAATGCTGCTTGAAAAATACAATCTGTGGTATGATATACACACAAATGCGAATTGAATACATAAACAGTGCACACACTAACGGCTCGTGTCTGGTTCGTGAAGCGCTATCCACAACTCAATGGAGAGTACCGTCAAACCGTCAATACTTGACCTCGCGCGTTCACGATGTATCGACAATACTGAGAATACGAGGTGTGGCTAGAAAAAAAACCGGACTAGTACTGGTGAAACAATAAAACGAATGCAATAAGGCTGAAAGTCGCGTGGCCTGTCACGTGACTCTCGCTCCGCCTACTGCTCGAGTTTCATCTGCCTCCTGCACTCAGTCTGCCCGTGGCGTCTGTTTTAAGTAGTTGACGTTTTGTCTGTGCGTCGGAAAATGTTGAGTGTACAGAAAGAACAGCGTGTTAACATCAAATTTTGTTTCAAACTACGAAAATCTGCAAGTGAAACGTTTGTAATGTCACAACAAGTGTACGGCGATGATTGTTTATCGCGAACACAAGTGTTTGAGTGGTTTAAACGATTTAAAGATGGCCGCGAAGACACCAGTGATGACACTCGCACTGGCAGACCATTGTCAGCAAAAACTGATGCAAACATTGAAAAAATCGGTAAACTTGTTCGACAAGATCGCCGTTTAACAATCAGAGCAGTGTCTGAGTTAACAGGAGTTGACAAGGAAAGTGTTGGGCAGATTCTTCATTAAAGTTTCAACACGAACAAAGTGTGTTCAAAAATGGTTCCAAAGTGTCTCACAATTGAACAGAAGGAACGCCGAAGAATGATTTGTTCTGACATCCTGGAAAACATTGAAAGTGATCCCACCTTCTTACAAAATTGATGCATTGGAAAACTCCTGGTTCTCCACGATAAAAAAAAGCACGAGTGTCAAAATCGAAATTCAAGGCAATGATGATTGTTTTTTTTTTGACATCAAAGGGATTGTGCACATTGATTGGGTACCAGAGGGACAAACAGTGAATCAGCATTACTACATTAGCGTCCTGGCTACCCTACGTGAGCGAGTACGGAGAAAACGGAACGATTTGTGGAGAAAAAAGTCATGGATCCTTCACCAAGACAATGCCCCAGCTCACAGTGCGTTGTCAGTGAAGACGTTTTTGGCAAAACACAACATTCCCATCTTAGATCATCCACCCTACTCACCTGATTTGGCCCCCTGTGACTTTTTTTCTTTTCCCTAAAGTCAAGTCAGCTTTGAAAGGAACTAGATTTGAGACTGTTGAAGCAGTAAAAGAAAGAGCGACGGAAGTAATGTATGGACTTACCGAAAATGATCTGCAGCATTGCTATGAACAGTGGAAAATTCGTATGGAGCGGTGTAGAGACCGAGGAGGAGAGTACATTGAAGGAGATAACATGAAATTGTAAATAATTGTAAATAAATGTTTTTCCCAGCATCAGTCCGGTTTTTTTCTAGCCGCACCTCGTATGTTTTGAGGGTCACCAACACTGCTCGTTAATACTGCCAGTATTTGTGCCATTGACAGCAGAACAATAAGGGCCCGTCAGACTGTCAATACATTGACGGTTTGACTATATTCCTGAACCTGGGAGAGCCGCAAGAGAAATTGCAGCAGTCACGTGACTGTATGAATACTTTAACGATGACCGAGGGCTGTTTCAACGAACCGGCATACCTCGTCACGTCTTACATACACAGAACAGATAGCGCACATAAACTCGTGTCCCGTATCAAACGTTTCGTCTCAACTTACTACCTCAATATTCTACCTCAAATTTGCTTACAAAAACTACGTAAGCGAGTTTTTCGACATTCTCGCGCTCTCTCCGCACAAACGATTAGTTCTAGAGAAAAAAATTAATAGGACTGTTTTTGTAGGAAATTGAATATAGGTTAATTTTGTACTGGGACACGGTTTCGCTTAAGGGTGCGGTTTTCGAGTTAGTCAAGAAAAACGTACGAAGGTGATATTAAATGTGTTCCATCTCGGAAACCATTCGGGCATACGTCCATATGAAGTTTCTTGTTCAGAATCACTAATACCATCACCCCTCAAAGCATGTATCTTTCTTAATGACTCACCCTGTCTATATGCCCTTATTGTTACATAATTATTTAATATTCCCTTTTTTCCATGCTTTCTTCTTTTTCTGTTCCCAAAACCTCTGCATTCTTTGACTTTGTTCGTGTTTCCTTTGTTCTGCCGTATTTTCCCTGTTATCTTCGTTTCTTTTACTTCAAATTTCGTGTTAATGTTGTTTCTGAATTTGTCTCTTTCATCTATCATTTCTTCTTTGATTCGTGCTTGTTTTAGATCTTCTTGTATTTCATGACAACAGTTTGCGTTTTTTTAACATTGATCTGTTGACTACATCAAAAATCCTATTTGTGAGTCTGGTGCTGTTCATTCTGTGTATGTGCCCAAAAACTTTAATCGACGTTTTCTGACTAATTCTGTAAGTATGTCTGTATCTTTGTATACTTCTTAGTTGGCCTCTTCATTCATATACCATCCCTATGTACTGCTCCACAAATTTTTCGAAGGATTTTACGTTCTATCTTTTCTGTCTCTGATGCCTGCTGCCCCGTTCGTGGTCGTTTCTGATGCACAGGTTGCTTCTAGTAGCACAATTTCAGTGTAGCGCCCGAGTTTCGCCTGTCTTGAGATTCTCCGTTTATTGTAGTGCGTTCATGTCAGTTTGTACGCTTTCCGAAGTTTATCCTGTTCGTTCTATATTGAATGCCTTGTTTGATTCTCCTCTTCGTATGTATTGTCCACGGTACTTGAATTTTTCCGCTCTGTTAACCAATCTTATTTTGTGTGCATGACTTGGGTATTGTTGGCCTTTCTTTCCATACACACTGTTTCCTCGTATGATATCTGTAATACCGTTTTAGCAGAGACTCCATGTAAATATTCCAGGGCTTCTTGCGCGGCTTCTCTGTTGTTGTTGTTGTTGTTGTTGTTGTTGTTGTTGAGTATTACCACGTCATCTGCAAATGCTAGGCATTCTATGATTGTCTTGTTTGTACTTGTTCTTCCTAACTGAATTCCTTTTACTTTTTCTTCCCACTGCTTGGTAATTTTGTCTAGTCCTATGTTGAATAGAAGTGGTGAGAGAAGATCTCCTTGTCTGACCTGTGTGTGCCTCTCAAATGGCTCAGAGATTTCTCCCATTAATTTTATTTCGGCTGTGGTGTCTGGGAGCGTGTGTTCTATTCCTTACTCTACTAGTGTGTCAAAGAGGGAGTGACTGTCAATGAAGTCTTAGGCCTCCTGTTAAGTCCACAAATGTAACTACAGTTTTCTTCGCCTGTCTGACGTTCAATAGTCTGTAGTTCTAATGGAATGCTGTCTACAACTCGAATTTTTAAATTCTGCCAGAAACGGTATGACACAGCCAAAATTAACTTTATCGTGCACAATGAAAGCTACGAGTGCAGTTTTTACCTGGATGTGTGGGTTCCTGACTGCTTACTGATACGAATTATCGACATGTGTCGTCGCCTAGAAAACCGAGATCAACAACGCATTCCCGGTGGCGATCCTTACCGGTATGCTTTCATTTCCTATCCATTAACAGCACGAATTGTAAAGAGAACCGTCAAAGAAGGTAACCCCATATGCTCTTTTCCCGCTGTAAGTGAATTGCAAAAGTACCGACGCTTAGCTCACGGGGGAAAGGCCCGGGCACATTTACCGTCAGGAAATGGGGTGGACACGCTACAGTGGCGGAGTCTCCGCGCGTACTAGAAAGCGGAACGGCGAAACAGTGTATAAATTACTTCCGGGATGTCAGAAGGTGGAATTAGGACCTGCACCGTTTTCTGGCGGTAACAAGAGCGACAAACCAATGAAAATATTCCATATGATCAATACATATATCTTACATCCCAAAGTGTTCGTAGCTGAAGTGAACAACTCCTCCGTAACCACTCACCGCCAGTTACTGCTTTCTGTATCCGGTGCAACGCTTGGCTGCCCAGTTGTGCAGTATAGGATTCAGTGATGGTTACTGTTGTGGTTGTGGAGATATGAGCGAGGTTGTGACCAGGACATCATCTCTGTATTTCGTATTAACTGAATCGTACTTAACAAACAGAATGCATCCATTTGTGCCCAGTAATTCAAACAATGTTGGAAGGTTAGAAAATTGGGGGGGGGGGGGGGGGGAAATCAGACGGAGTCCCACAGGATCCAATTTTGGGTCCACTCCTATTGATTATACAGGGTCATTCACGAAGATACGGAAATGTTTTTATATGTTATTCTTAAGAAAAGAGTGCATATAAACATAGGCCCGCAAATTTTTAGTTACGGAGTTACAGCTAATAACAGATTTTGCCTGAAATATAGCAACTTCGCTGATACGCAGCTACCGCAAAACTGTAAGAGGTTAAAGTAAAGCACGACTTCCATTTATTTTGTTCTTACTGGTCTGGTGAATCTAATAAAACACGTCCCAGATTTGTATCTGCAGTAGTTATCCAGAACATCCAGAGAAGTAAACATTATTATACAAGTAAATTTGTTTACTTTCCATTAAGAATTTAGAAATGTTTATATCATTGCTCGCAATCGTTAGTGAGTTGTTTCAGTCGTTTACTAACCTTGAAACGAGTTAGTTTTCTGTATTGTTCAGTGAAGCATGAATGAACATCAGCAAACCCGAGACGAGGATTATGGAATGTCGTCGAATTAAATCTGGCGATGCTCCGGGAATTAGATCAGGAAATGAGATGCTTAAAGTAGTAAATGAGTTTTGCTGTTTGGGGAGCAAAATAGCCGATGATGGTCAAAGTAGAGAGGATATAAAATGTAGACTGGCGATGGCAAGGAAAGCGTTTCTGAAGAAAAGAAATTTGTTAACATCGAGTATAGATTTAAGTGTCAGGAAATCGTTTCTGAAAGTATTTGTATGGAGTGTAGCCATGTACGGAAGTGAAACGTGGACGATAAATAGTTTAGACAAGAAGAGAATAGAAGCTTTCGAAATGTGGTGCTACAGAAGAATGCTGAAGATTAGATGGGTAGATCACACAACTAATGAGGAGGTATTGATAGAATTGGGGAGAAGAGGAGTTTCTGGCACAACTTGACTAGAAGAATGGATCGGTTGGTAGGACATGTTCTGAGACATCAAGGGATCACCAATTTAGTATTGGAGGGCAGCGTGGAGGGTAAAAATCGTAGAGGGAGACCAAGGGATGAATACACTAAGCAGATTCAGAAGGATGTGGGTTGCAGTAGGTACTGGGAGATGAAGAAGCTTGCACAGGATAGAGTAGCATGGAGAGCTGCATCAAACCAGTCTCAGGACTGAAGACCACAACAACAGCAACAACAACTACAACTGCGTGACTAAACATTTGCGGACCTGTATTTATATGTAGTTCCCTCTTTAGTTTTAGTATAATATGAAAAAAATATTTGCATATCTTAGTGAATCACCATGTATATGTGAAGCACCTTCCACGTAACATTCAGGAAGCCGAATAGGTACTTCTTGCTGGTGGTACTAGCGTTATAATAGATTCCATCAGGGAGAAATCAGCAGAAGACACTGTTAATGCTGTTTTTCACAGTATTATTAAGTGATTGTCTGAAAATGGACAATCCCTCCAATTTGAGAGAACACACTATACCGAGTTCCGTACAACAAATGGAGTCACACCGGCAGCCTATGAGCAGGAGTCGGTAAACGAGACAGAATGCTCCTCATTTCTGGGTGTGCCTATCGACGAAAACTTGAACTGGAAGAAGAAAAAGAACGCTACTGACATTCTCGAACAGCCAAGTTCAGCTAATTTTGTTCTTTGTGGAACTGCTAAACTTAGACGAATCAGTCTCCTGACATATTTCGCATCTTTCCACTCAATAATGTCTTATGGAATAGCTTTCTCGGGTAAATCATCACATTGAAGTATTCACTGCATAAAAGCCGACACCAACACCAATACTAGTAACAACATGTTGTGCAGCTACCTGTTTAAGAGGTAATTACAGGGCGACAGTCGAAAATCCAGATTCTTTCATTACGGAATACGAATGCACACACATTGAAGAACTATTCCCCAAAAATTATGCGCTAACTCCAAAAAGTAACGATTCTGTGAGCCTTTGAAGCCGACCGTGCACGGCACGCCTCCGCCTTGGAAAACCGGCTGCCACAAATCGTTATCTATTATTTATAGCTACCGAGTAAACCTGATTACCTGGAGCGTGGTCTGAGCGGTTTTACTCAAAATGTGAACGGAACTTTCGGAAGTCTCATTTCGAGATACGCGTCAAAAGTAGCACTCATCCCAAGTGAAACTGTCGACATTGCTTCAAATGTGGCCGTACATCTATTCAATGTAGGGCATACTGCATTAACGCACGTGGCAAATGTCCTCCAAATCAAAATCGGCGACGGAATTCGCAGATTCTGTTACGGCAGAGACGGCAGCGGCGATGCACTGAGCGACGAAAAGGGCTTTTCGAGAGCGAAAATAAGGGCCGATCAGGTCGGAGTAGCAGAAAGCGGCCACCCGCTAGCCGGGGCGATGGTTATTGTGGACCAGGCATCCCTGATAATCCCTTAGTTTCACGCTTTGTCCCTTTTCTTTGTGACAAATACACACCGATGACCTCAGCAATTTGGTCCCTTAGAATTCACACACATTTGAACATTTTTCAATCTGTCTAACTTCAAACGGGTTCTCCTCCCGTTAGCTTTTTTAATGTGGCAAATACTTCTCAAACTTTCAACGCGTCTTTTTCAAAACCATGTTTCTCGGCATCTTTGTCGTCGCTCACGTACAATTTTCATCAAATTTTAACAATTTCTGGTCTTCTTGAAGGAAATTGAATTTCTTCAGTTCATCGTAGCCGATATTTACGCTGAATTTAGTATTTGTGTTCGGCTAAAAAAGGAAGGGTGCGCTGATATGAAACTTCCTGGCAAATTAAAACTGTGTGCCGGACCGAGACTCGAACTCGGGACCTCTGGCTTTCGCGGGCAAGTGCTCTACCATCTGAGCTACCGAAGCACGACTCACGCCACCACTCATCCAGGAAACATCCCCCAGGCTGTGGCTAAGCCATGTCTCCGCAGTATCCTGTCTTCCAAGAGTGCTAGTTCTGCAAGGTTCGCAGAAGAGCTTCTGTAAGTTTGGAACGTAGGAGTCGAGGTACTGGCGGAATTAAAGCTGTGAGGACGGGGCGTGAGTCGTGCTTGTTAAGGCACTTGCCCGCGAAAGGCAAAGGTCCCGAGTTCGAGTCTCGGTCCGGCACACAGTTTTAATCTGCCACGAAGTTTCATTATCTTTTGTGGATGGAGGGTTGTCTTTGTACAGGGAGTTTCTGCTTTGTTTTGGCTCACCCGTTCCTTTCTTTTCCTTATGTTAGCACAAAGACACCATTTCTCGTCACCAGTAACGGTACATGGATAGTAATGTTTGCTGTTGTCCGCGAACTAATTGATGACGAGCTAGCGGAGATGAACATATATGGCCACACGGTGACATCCGCGATTTTGGCTTATACCAGACCCGATTTTTGAACTCTCCATTACATTCAAACGATGCAATGACCACAGTTTGCCCCATTTGAAACTTGTCGGGCACACTCACGTGGATATTTGTCGATTAATACACTACTGACCATTAAAATTGCTACACCACGAAGACGATGTGCTACAGACGCTAAATTTATCAGACAGTAAGAAGATGCTGTGATATGCAAATGATTAGCTTCCAAGTTTGCAACCGATTTCTCACACACAAACAGCTGTTGACCGGCGTTGCCTGGTGAAACGTTGTTGCGATGCCTCGTGTAAGGAGGAGAAATGTGTACCGCCACGTTTTCAACTTTGATAAAGGTCGGATTGTAGCCTATCGCGATTGCGGTTTATCGTATCGCGACATTGCTGCTCGCGTCGGTAGAGATCCGATGACTGTTAGCAGAATATGGAATCGGTGGGTTGAGGAGGGTAATACGGAACGAAGTGCTGGATCCCAACGGCCTCGTATCACTAGCAGTCGAGATGACAGGCATCTTATCCGCACGGCTGTAACGGATCGTGCAGCCACGTCTCGATCCCTTAGTCAACAGATGGGGACGTTTGCAAGACAACAACCATCTGCAAGAACAGTTCGACGACGTTTGCAGCAGCACGGACTATCAGCTCGGAGACCGTGGCTGCGGTTACCCTTGACGCTGCATCACAGACGGGAGCGCCTGCGATGGTGTACTCGACGACGAACCTGGGTGCACGAATGGCAAAACGTCATTTTTTTTTCTGATGAATCCAGGTGCTGTTTACAGCATCACGATGGTCGCATCCGTGTTTAGCGACATCGTCATTTTAAGCGTGTATTCGTCATCGCCATACTGGCGTATCACCCGGCGTGATGGTATGGGGTGCCATTGGTTACACGTCTCGGTCACTTCTTTTTCGCATTGACGGCACTTTGAACAGTGGACGTTACATTTCAGATGTGTTACGACCCGTGGCTCTACCCTTCATTCGATCCCTGCGAAACCCTACATTTCAGCAGGATAATGGACGACCGCATGTTGCAGGTCCTGTACGGGCCTTTGTGCATAGAACAAATGTTCGACTGCTGCCCTGGCCAGCACATTCTCCAGATCTCTCACCAGTTGAAAACGTCTGGTCAATGGTGGCTGAGCAACTGGCTCGTCACAATACGCCAGTCACTACTCTCGATGAGCTGTGGTATCGTGTTGAAGCTGCACGGGCAGCTGTACCTGTACACGCCATCCGAGCTCTGTTTGACTCAATGAGCAGGCGTATCGAGGCCGTTATTGCGGCCAGAGGTGGTTGTTCTGGGTACTGATTTCTGAGGACCTATGCACCCAAATTGCGTAAAAATGTTATGTCAGTTGTAGTATAATATATCTGTCCAATGAATACCCGTTTATTATCTGCTTTTCTTCTTCGTGTAGCAATTTTAATGACCAGTAGTGTATGTTGAAACAGTCATCAAACCCCGAAGGTCAGAAATGTTACCGAGCCAGGTGGCGCAGTGGTTAGCACACTGGACTCGCATTCGGGAGGACGACGGTTCAATCACGCGTCCGGCCATCCTGATTTAGGTTTTCCGTCATTTCCCTAAATCGCTCCAGGCAAATGCCGAGATGGTTCCTTTGAAAGGGCACGGCCGACTTCCTTACCGTCCTTCCCTAATCCGTTGAGACAGATGATCTCTGAGTCTGGTCTCTTCCCCCCCCCCCCCCCCCCCCCCCCCCCCAAAAAAAAAAAATCAACCCAACTCAGAAATGTTCCGATTTCTCCATTTGCTGGCCATTTTCTACCGACCACAGCTCCACTTACTATCTCCAAATGGGAATATGTAAACTGAAACACAACAGAGAACTACAAATAAAGAAAAAAGGAACACTCGACAAATAAACCCATAGCAACCGGAATACAAACAAGCAAAACAAAAGTGCTACGACCTTACGCTCCAGCCTAATAATTCATTCTGAAGGGAACCTTACCAGCCTGGATTGACGGAAGGTACATACAGGATCCAAAGAAGAGCTGCGCGTTCCGTGACGGGATCGCTCAGAGGGGTCGACAGGGTTACGGAGTTGACTAATGAACTGCAGTCGAGGGCGGCACGCGACAGCCGTGTTGGAGTGAAATGTTTATATTAATCTCTTTGCTGTGTACTGTATGCCTTAGGTTGGCGTCACGAAATAAAATACATGTGTCTTGTTACAGCAACTACGTCGTGTGCATGCTTTACGTTGTGCCCTTCAGCTGTTTCTTCATGTTTATGCAGTAACGCATTACGGCCCACGCAGATCTTTACTGCTCAAATGCCGAAAGCTCAATTTCCAAGTCGAGTGTGAAGACATGTTACTACCTGCCACACAGGTGACGCCGCCGAATCACCACGACGAGAAAATCGGAACTGGGACGGATCTTCACCGAGGGCGTCTCTTACAAGGCGGCATCCGTGAGTGCAACGACAGAGAGGAGAGAAGGGCACAAGTACCCTCCGCCAACTACGTCGTAATGCGGCTTGCAAACCACAGATGCACAAACTGCAAGGGGAACCACTCCACATCTTACAGAAGCAACACAAGATGGATTCTCACACGTTTAAAACTTGCTCAAGATACTTGAACGGGAGCAAAACAACATTAGGAAGTTCAAGAAATGCGATTTCTTTTAATTACGTAAGTCATTAGCTTAACTATCCGAGAAGACGCTGTAAAAGTTTCAATGCGAAATTTGCATTCGTTTAGATTTTATGAGTGTAGAACCCAGTGCACATCGGGTACATATATGGGAAGACTTATGAAGAGATGAATTACTGGAGACATTCTTGGGTAACCACACACAAAATGCGAATTAAAGTTTTAATCGAGCTGTTAGCTGGTTAACTCCGAAACACTTGCACTCCGGATTGGAAGTCGTCGATTTGGCACCGTACTTCGCACCGGGCTTATTCAATGAAGTTCACCGGAATCGAAGGAATGTCTGAAAACTCTGCTGCGAGTGCAAAACGAAGCCGGTGAAGAAGACGGATTACTATACGGTGCTGGAATTGCAGATTAATCGGTAAGCATTTTACATTGCTGTTAACTTCCTCGAATTTCTACTTTCCGAGAATTTATTTTTCAAACGCGCTGATCTCGACAAGACTTTTTTCACAACTGCGTGCAGTCTAAGTCGAAAACATAGAACTAATCATCATGAAAATTGATAGTTTTATTCTTATATTTTGGCTGAAATTATTAAAAAAATTCACAAAGCTGTTCGAAATATGATCAAATAATATCAAAATTTGATTACATTCTAATTATTTCTTCCCAACCTACCAAGAATCCCAAAAAAAAAAAAAAAAAAAAAAAAAAAAAAAAAAAAAAAAAAAAAAAAAAAAAATCACAAACAGCACCCTAATGTGGTTTCCCCCTTAAGACCAGTAAAATCTGTAACAAATAACACAAACCGCTGTCTCTACGTCACTCAGCGATGTCATGTCTTACAGGTAAACAGGAATAAATTCCTCGAAAGCGGCGTCGTACAGCTTGCAACTACGCATGAAGGAAAAAAAAAAAAAAAAAAAAAAAAAAAAAAAGTGCCTTGTGCAGTATTTTATTGTTTAAATCACTGTACGTACACAACAAAGTTTGCAAAACGTCTGTCAACTTCGGACGAATCGTTTTAAACTTACACTGGACGTAATTTGGGAAGCCAGCTCAAAAACATTGAATTAATTTACGGAAATATTTTCTCGGCTCTATGATTACTACCGTCTGTAGCTATACCAAAATACCCCTTCTTTGAAATATGGAAGCGTATTCGACAGCGTCGCAAACTAACCCTGATTTGACAATCGCTGTTGATTTTGCTGCTGTAGCCCAACTGTGTTTTTTATTATGCCTCAGAAAAAAAAAATGCAACGTAACCTAGAAATACAGTCAGGTGATTTCAATCACGAACGATGTTTAACAGTGTGGTAGCACATCGCTAATTCCGCTGCCATTACAAATTTGCCATTTTTTAAATGAATTTAAAACAAAGTAACTGTTTGCAGAACATATATTTAATTTATGCTTTACGCTATTTATATATCCTCTGTATCTGCTCTATCCCTATGAGCAGTGGAAAAAATGTTTTCAGTCCTGAGACTGGTTTGATGCGGCTCTCCATGCTACCCTATCCTGCGCAAGCTTCTTCATCTCCCAGTACCTACTGCAGCCTACATCCTTCTGAATCTGCTTAGAGTATTGATCTCTTGGTCGCCCTCTATGATTTTTACCCTCCACGCTGCCCTCCAATACTAAATTTGTGATCCCTTGATGCCTCAGAACATGTCCTACCAACCGATCCCTTCTTCTTGTCAAGTTGTGCCACAAACTCCTCTTCTCCCCAATTCTATTCAATACCTCCTCATTGGTGATGTGATCTACCCATCTAATCTTCAGCATTCTTCTGTACCACCACATTTCGAAAGCTTCTATTTTCTTCTTGTCTAAACTATTAATCGTGCATGTTTCACATCTTACATGCCTACACTCCATACAACTAGTTTCAGAGAAAGAGTTCCGAGCTGTTCTAGGCGCTACAGTCTGCAGCTGCGCGACCGCTACGGTCGCAGGTTCGAATCCTGCCTCGGGCATGGACGTGTCTGATGTCCTTAGGTTAGTTAGGTTTAAATAGTTCTAAGTTCTAGGGGGCTGATAACCTCAGAAGTTAAGTCCCGTACTAGTCAGAGCCATTTGATCCATTTCCTCGTTAACAAGTTTTTGTTCTGAAACGGTTTCGTTGCCCTAGCCAGTCTACATTTTATATCCTGCCTACTTCGGCAGACACCAGTTATTTTATTCCCCAGATAGCAAAACTCATTTACTACTTTAAGTGTCTCATTTCCTAATCTAATTCCCTCATCATCACCTGATTTAATTCGACTATATTCCATTATCCTCGTTTTGCTTTTGTTGATGTTCATCCTATATCCTGCTTTCAAGACACAGTCCATTCCGTTCAACTCTTTTACCAGGTCCCCTGCTGAATCCTACAGAATTACAATGTCATCGGCGAACGTCAAATTTTTATTTCTTCTTCATGCATTTGAACCCCTACTCCGAATTTTTCCTTTTGTTTCCTTTACTGCTTGCTCAATATACAGATTGAATAACACCGGGGAGAGGCTACAACCCTGTCTTACTCCCTTCCCAACCACTGCTTCCCTTTCATGCCCCTCGACTCCTGTAACTGCCATCTGGTTTCTGTACAAATTTTAAATAGCCTATCGCTCCCTGTATTTTACCCCTGCCACCTTTAGAATTTGAAAGAGAGTATTCCAGTCAACATTGTCAAAAGCTTTCTCTTAAGTCTACAAATGCTAGAAACGTAGGTTTGCCTTTCCTTAATCTTCCTTCTAAGATAAGTCATACGGTCAGTATTGCCTCACGTGTTCCCATATTTCTACGGAATCCAAACTGATCTTCCCCTAGGTCGGCTTCTATCAGTTTTTCCATTCGTCTGTAAAGAATTCGTGTTAGTATTTTGCAGTCGTGGCTTATTAAACTGATAGTTCTGTAATTTTCACATCTGTCAATACCTGCTTTCTTTGGGATTGGAATTATTATATTCTTCTTGAAGTCTGAGGGTATTTCGCCTGTCTCATACATCTTGCTCACCAGATGGTAGAGTTTTGTCAGGACTGGCTCTCCCAAGGTTATCAGTAGTTCTAACGGAATGTTGTCCACGCCCAGGGCCGGAAACTTAACACTTACAAGTACACATTCTAACTCGTTATTACTGAAGAACCATTGTTCTGAATATTTTTCACGGAATGAACACGTCCCTGTATAGTATTTTGAGTTCACTTGGAACACTGACACTTTACTAACAAAGTAACGCCGATGAAAACTCATGCAGGGAAACGGAGTACGACTTTGGTGCAAAACCAAAAACTGAACCGATATGCGAGAGAATAATAGAAAATTCAGCAGCATTACAACGATTTCTTTAATCTGAAAGCCGGACTGTAGCGGAAAAAAGACGTGTCTGGCAACCCTGTACAAAAACCGTGTGTGATGGACGACGGTGTCTGGATGGAGACATTTCCAGCTGTCGCGCCGCGAAGAAAGAAAAAACAGGGGCGCCCGGGACGCCAGGTTATAAATATAGACAGACAGATCAATCGGGCCGCGGGGGGTTGAGCCGGCGGTGCAGCGTAATGCCTGGGACAGAGGAGAAAAGCACACACGGGGGTGTATTGATCCGGGGCAGCGGCGCCGCGGCACTGCGCATGCGCAGCGCGCTGCAACAGACCTCCGCTCCGCGCATGCGCACTCTGCCGCTTTCGACCCGTCCCGTACTGACCTCACTCACTGGCGAAGTCCGCATCAATGGTTCCAGCACAGGGGTGACGCTCTAGACAACACTGCCGACGACACACACGGAACAGACTTTCTTACACGAACTCTGCTGCCCGTTCTTAAGGTACATCTACATGATTACTCTGCAATTCACATTTAAGTGCTTGGCAGAGGGTTCATCGACCCACAATCGTACTATCTCCCTACCATTCCACTCCCGAACAGCGAGCGCGCGGGAAAAACGAACACCTAAACCTTTCTGTTCGAGCTCTGATTTCTCTTATTTTACTTTGATGATCATTCCTACCTATTTTGGTTGCGCTCGACAAAATATTTTCGCATTCGGAAGAGAAAGTTGGCGACTGAAATTTCGTAAATAGATCTCGCTGCGGCGAAAAACGTCTTTGCTTTAATGACTTCCATCCCAACTGGCGTATCGTATCTGCCACACTCTCTCCCCTATTACGTGATAATACAAAACGAGCTGCCCTTTTTTGCACCCTTTCGATGTCCTGCGTCAATCCCACCTGGTAAGGATCCCACACCGCGCAGCAATATTCTAACAGAGGACGAACGAGTGTAGTGTAAGCTGTCTCTTTAGTGGACTTGTTGCATCTTTCAAGTGTCCTGCTAATGAAACGCAACCTTTGGCTCGCCTTCCCCACAATATTATCTATGTGGTCTTTCCAACTGAAGTTGTTCTTAATTTTAACACCCAGGTACTTAGTTGAATTGACAGCCTCGAGAATTGTACTATTTATCGAGTAATCGAAGTCCAACGGATTTCTTTTGGAACTCGTGCGGATCACCTCACACTTTTCGTTATTTAGCGTCAACTGCCACCTGCCACACCGTACAGCAATCTTTTCTAAATCGCTTTGCAACTGATACTGGTCTTCGGATGACCTTACTACACGGTAAATTACAGCATCATCTGCGAACAGCCTAAGAGAACTGCTCAGATTGTCACCCAGGTCATTTATACAGATCAGGAACAGCAGAGGTCCCAGGACGCTTCCCTGGGGAACACCTGATATCACTTCAGTTTTACTCGATTTTCCGTCTATTACTACGAACTGCGACCTTCCTGACAGGAAATCACGAATCCACTCGCACAACTGAGACGATACCCCGTAGGCCCGCAGCTTGATTACAAGTCCCTTGTGAGGAACGGTGTCAAAAGCTTTCCGGAAATCTATAAATACGGAATCAACTTGAGATCCCCTGTCGATAGCGGCCATTACTTCGTGCGAATAAAGAGCCAGCTGCGTTGCACACGAACGATGTTTTCTGAAACCGTGCTGATTGCGTATCAATAGATCGCTCCCTTCGAGGCGGTTCATAATGTTTGAATGCAGTATATGCTCCGAAACCCTACTGCAAACCTTCACACTGAATCGGTTGACAACTGTTTTCAACTCCAAGTTTGACTTAGTTTTCAATTGTTGTCAACAGTTGTTTGAAGTCGCGAGTATGAACAACTAGTTGAGGCACGTTTTATCTCGAATTTGTAGTTTATGGTCAGAGAGCATAAACAGGGCAGAGTTTTGTGACTTGCGCATGCGCATTGGCTGTGCTTCTTTCGACAGTGGCAACTCACGAGTCGCGAACAATTCACTTTTTGTTAACAACTGAAACGAGGAAACCTCTGAAGGATCCTTCTGGCTCTGCATATGAAGGCAGATATGAAGGGAAAGATTTGTCGAAAGAAGTTACGGATAAAATTACACGGTGTACCGGTTGTGGAGTATGAAACAAAATGGACAAATATGAGGACACAGTGCGAAGAGCGTTTTGCCAAATGGTCAAAACTGGAAGTGGATCCGGGACAACTGGGACCTATGTTCCGAAATGGATATTTTACGAGCATATGAAGTATTTAGAAGGCGTGAACAAGCCAGGGAGAAAAACATTTACAATTCTAAGTAAAATGTCATGGCTCTGAGCACTATGGGACAACATCTGAGGTCATCAGTCCCCTAGAACTAGTTAAACCTAACTAACCTAAGGACATCACACGCATCCATGTCCGAGGCAGGATTCGAACCTGCAATCATAGCGGTCGCACGGTTCCAGACTGCAGCGCCTAGAACCGCTCGGCCACTTCGGCCGACAAAATGTCATTCATTAGCGTAACTAAAGCTGTAAGACTTCCGGTGGGGAAATTTTGTAATTACAGCTCTATTTTCACCGGAAATTAATCTCTTGTCATATCGTTTTGTCAAAATCTAATAAGAAGTACTTTGCAAATTAATGGCTTACATTGTAAATAACTAAAGCTACAAGGGTTTTGTTGGGAAGTTTTGTAATTACATCTATCTTTTCACCAGATGTTTGTTTCTTCATATTCCTTCAGCCATTTCACTTTACCAACACACGATACGAAGTAGGTTGCAAGCAAAGTCGTCATATTCTTCGCGGTTCTTCCTGGGTTGCCTCCCTTTTACTGAAGGCGTTCACTTCGTGGAGACTTCCTCTAACTCCCATCCGAAACCCTGCCGGTTTCTGGATCTTCCACATCAAAACTGCCAGGTGGTGAGTAAACTGTGGCACTTTCTTTATTTCTTGGAAGAAAACTGTGCAAAGAAACAGTTGCACAAGTCAGTAATGTGGCTTTTTCAGGACTTAGGTGCATAGTTGTTCTAAGACACCGAAAGACTGCTTACAATATTAAGATAAAACTCAACAATTCATCTCACGTGAGATATTAGGCAATTTAACATTCTTTCCCAGTTGCCTTTCTCTTGCCATCTCGCGTATGGTTTCATCATGTACTTTCAAAGAGGGAAATCATTATCTCCCACCATCACAAATAACAAATCTTCACAGACAGAATCCATTTGCTTTTCTGCAGCAGAAAATAAAAACGCCGAAAGCGTGTTCGCAAGAGTTCGAAACTGTTGTCAACATTTTTCATCAGCTGTGAAAAGTTGCAAGGTTGCCAAACTCACTACAGTTGCAAGGTTGCCAAACTCACTACAGTTGCAAGGTTGCCAAACTCACTACAGTTGCAAGGTTGCCAAACTCACTACAGTTGCAAGTTTTTGTTTGTTACAATTGGTATTCGGTGTAAAGGTACCTTTAACCGAGCTGTGGTCAAAAATTTCGAAAATACTTTTTCCGAAAGACTTATTTATTGATATACATCACTGTCATGTCCTTCTTAATAGACTTTTTTTAGAGAGTGAAATTTTCAGTTTGCAGCGCTATGTGCGCTAATGTCAAACTTTCTGGCAGACTAAAACTGTGCGCCAGACCGAGACTCGAACTCGGGCCCTTCGCCTTTCGCGGTCAAGTGCTCACTCGACTCATAAGGGGTCCTCCTCACACACGGCTTCACTTCCGCCAGTACGTCGTCTCCCGCCTTCCAAACTTCACAGACCTTCTCCAGCGTAACATGATGGACTAGCCCTTCAGGAGAAAAGGATGTACAGACATTCCGTTACAAATTGAAAACCTAGTTCTCGGAACGTGCTCTAGGCTGTCGGTTAGCCAAGTCTCGGCACTATTGTCACGCTAGTCCTACAAGGGTCGCCGCACGGCTTTTGTCAGGTTTGGGAGGTAGGAGACGAGGAACTTTCAAACCACCTTAGGTATTATAAACTTCCAACAGCGATTTTATGCCAGCACTGAAACGTTTTCGAAGTATCTTCGGACTACCTTTTAGCTTTGTCAGCGATGCATTTTTAACCTCGTCTACGCTTGAATATCTATGGCCCTATACGATTTTCTTTACTTTCGGTAGTAGGGAAGTGTATCACGGAAGCGATGCACTATGTGATCAAAAATATCCGCACACCTGGCTGAAAATGTCTTCCAAGTTTGTGGCGCCCTCCATTGGTAATGCTTGGAATTCAGTGTGGTGTTTGCCCACCCTTAGCCTTGGGGACAGCTTCCACTCTCGCAGTCATACGTTCAGTCAGGTGCTGGAAAGTTTCTTGGGGAATGGCAGCCCATTCTTCACGTAGTGCTGCACCGAGGAGAGGTATCGATGTCGGTCGGTGAGGCCTGGCACGAAGTCGGCCTTCCAAAACATCCCAAAGTTGTTCTGCAGGATTCAGGTCAGGACTCTGTGCAGGCCAGTCCATTAAAAGGACGTTATTGTCGTGTAACCACTCCGCCCCAGGCCGTGCATTATGAACAAGTGCTCGATCGTCTTGAAAGATGCAACCGGCCGTCCCCGAATTGCTCTTCAACAGTGGGAAGCAAGAAGGTGCTTAAGACATCAATGTAGGCCTGTGCTGTGATAGTGCCACGCAAAACAACAAGGGGTGCAAGGCCCATCCGTGAGAAACACGACCACACCATAACACCACCGCCTCCGAATTTTACTGTTGGCACTACGCACGCTGGCAGATGACGTTCACCGGACATTCGCCGTAGCCACACCCTGCCGTCGGATCGCCACATTGTGTACCGTGATTCGTCACTCCACACAACGTTTTTCAACTGTTCAATCGTCCAATGTTTACGCTCCTTACACCAAGCGAGGCGTCGTTTGGCATTTACCGGCGTGATGTGTGGCTTATGAGCAGCCGCTCGACCACGAAATCCAAGTCTTCTCACCTCCCACCTAACTGTCACAGTACTTGCAGTGGGTCTTGATGCAGTCTGGAATTACTGCGTGACGGTCTGGATAGACGTCTGCCTATTACACATCACGACCCTCTTCAACTGTCTGCGGTCTCCGTCAGTCAACAGACGAGGTCGGCCTGTACGCTTTTGTGCTGTACGTGTCCCTTCACGTTTCCAGTTCACTATCACATCGGAAACAGTGCACCTAGGGATGTTCAGGAGTGTTGAAATCTCGCGTACAGGCGTACGACACAAGTGACAGCCAATCACCTGACCACGTTCGAAGTCCGTGAGTTCCGTGGAGCGCCCCATTCTGCTCTCTCACGATGTCTGATGACTACTGAGGTCGCTGATATGGAGTACCTGGCAGTAGGTGGCAGCACAACGCACCTAATGTGAGAAACCTATGTTCTGGGGGGTGTCCGGATACTTCTGAACACACTGTGTATCTGACAAATATATAGGCTTGTGGGGTCGTAACTACACTGATTCTTGCTAAGTGAAGGGCGAGTAGGTGGATTGTCGTGAGGCAAAAACGATTAATCGTTTCCGATGTCATTTTCGGCATTGACTGATGCAAACGGCGTTGAACCCTTAATCAGCACCCCTTATTGATCGTTCGTCCTTCAGGTAAGAACTTCTGGTGAACTATGCCTTTAAGAGGCGATTCCACGCAGGAACTTTTTTTTTTTTTTTTCTCTCTCACAAAGAAAATTTAGTTGCTGTTTCAGATCTTACATGTACATGTAAGAAATGTTTGAAATACGGACATCATGAGTAGTTAATGACAGCTGTCAAAATGGTGTCCAGATAGTACACGTCTGTGGGAGACCAGCATCTTACGCACTGCTGGCGAAGATGGACTGATGGAAAGCGACAAAATGCGAATGAGAGTTTTTCATAGTGTCGTCTGGTCCAAGTGTCCCAAAGAAGCAAAAATAGCACATCTTTTGGGACTGGTAGAAGCTGTTTCTAAACTCAGTGTGGGATGTTTGAAGACTGAAGAAGGCAGGAATCCCCCCCCCCCCCCCCCCCAGGAGGGAGGGAGGACATGAACGACGGATCACGCAGTCCCCAAGACGCTGCCTGGAGAAGGGAAAGTGGAAGTCCAAGTGCATCCTGGTCTTGAAATTACAAGAGGAAGCCTTACAAGATCAGAAAGGCGAAACTTATGGCGCTCATACATTGTAATAGCTATATTTCATCTACTACCTTTCACTTCTTAATAAAATATTCCCAGTCCATTTCCGCGTACATTTGTTTTTCTGAGTTCAGTAGCAACTTTTTTACCCCAAATATCAACCAATCTCAATGAAATTTTTGCAGCAACTAGTCTTGAGGTATCTGCAAGTTTTAAAACAATAAACTGGTAGCCAAGACCGCGGGAATTCTTTTTATCCCATGTTTGCCCGTTTCGGCGAAACTAAAGCCGCCATCATCGGATCTAGAGAGACATACATGTAGTACCCGGCTTGCTACTGTATGTGATGGAGACACTTTGGCGTCCAAGAGAGATGACAATATAAACGTTATGTGCTACTCACGACAATTTTGTAAGGCCTGCGAGTTATAGGCAATTATTAGTATCACCATTGTTTGCCTTGATGCTGCAACCTGTATGTGCCCTAAGACCTGATGATGATGGCGGCTTTAGTTTAGCCGAAACACGTAATCATGGAATAAAACGAATTCCTGCTGTCTTGGATACCAGATTATTGTTTTACAACTACCTAGATCGCTCTCACATGAGCACAATTTGCTCCCTCGAAAGTATCGGCATACTTTTATGCATGAATGTTGTCCAGAGTTTACTGTGTACGTCGAGTCACACTGATGTACGAGGGTGGTTTGGAAAGTTCTCGGAATCACTACCAGAAGTCAGCGCTAGCGCGACGAGGTGTTCACGTGATATTCACTGGACTGTTGCCTGTAAACACGTGCCACGTCTTCGCTCTTGGAAGAGAGCTGTGGCGGCGACGTGGCTCTGTTGTTCCCGCGGGGTGATTTGCGAAGATGGAAGAAAAAAATCGAGATTCCAGCAGTGATTAAGGAGCTCCGGAACGCCCTATACTTGCAATGTTAAAATAACGCTTATAAATTACATCTTTCCTCACAAAGTACTTGAGGTAGGAAGTTGAACTTTTTACAGATTATTTATTGGAATATGGGCTACAACTTAACACAGAGATTTTACAAAATTTAATTCAGTTATTAAAGATGACTTTTTTTCAATTGTAATGAAAATTCACAACATTTTTTTGCAATTTTTTATTTATATATTCAAAAATATACAGTTTTTTGGAAAAAGGCTGTGTTAAATTATGCAGAAGGTACTGTGTAACATTTACTGAAAGTTTGAAACAAATATGTTTGGAAGATCCTTAGAAAACATGTAATTAGTATGAGAAAATAAAAGTTTTGGGAATCGAGCGACAAAAATTGGATTAACTTTTTAGTGCATTCCAGGTCCATAGGACGGATTATCTTCATCCTCTGCAAACTCCTCCTCCAGCTTCCTCTGGTTCCTCCTCCTGTTTGCTCTTGCTTGTATTTCTAGACTCTTTACAGCCCTGTCTGCAGCCCGAAGGCGTTCCTTGTCTAAAGCAAGCATCGCTCGTTGTTGTGTTCGTAGATTTTGCTACCATTTTCTTCTGTTGCAGTTACTGCAACACTGTTCCAAAAGGTGGTCATGTATGAACACTTATCACATTTCAGTTGTATTTCACTAGCAAGTCCTACGTGCTTTACTATGGAGAGTTCCAGACCAACTTCACTACAATGAATACATCTTACACAGTTTGAAAAAATTCCTTTGAGAACCGACATATCAAATATTTCATTCACATCCGATTCGCCCATAAAACATTCATAGTTTTCACTCATTGAACCAAGCTTCTTCTGTGAAGTATTTTCTTTCCCACTTTGACTGCTATGGGCAGGTGTACTTGAGAGGTTAGGTTCACTCACTTGGTTATCGTCTTTATTCTTTACAGTAATAACACATACCTTTGGCTTTCCAACATTTCTCCTTTTCTTAAAAGCCTTCAGAGGATTTCTAATAACTTTACTTTTACTCATTATTATACTTCAACAAAACAGAGACTCAAGAAACAGAATTAATTACGAATATTTTCGAGATAACGACAGAGTAAATAAACATGAAACAATCGACAATCACACCAGCGATACATATTGAACCATCACAGGTCAGCCACAACACATACTTTATCTCACATCACTAAACTGTACCTGATGAACACGGACGTTAATAATAACACCATTTGACAGCAGTTTAACAGCGCCACAGTGGGTCACGCCCGTGTAGAACACATTTCAAAAAAAATTTAAAAATAGTTGTAGTCTTCGGAATTGAATAAATTATATATCTATTAAAAGGTAATAGTCTGCAGATTCAGGAAACGCAAAAAATTAAATATTGAACATTTCATGATTTTGAGCCTTTCCGGAGCCCCTTTCGTTAAGAAAGCAGTGAAAGCAAAGGTCGTTGATGTCAATTATCGGATCAGACTGCGGGACTCCGCTCCTTGATATTCAGCTGTTGCCAAGTGGCCGAATGAATTTAAATGTGCCCGGGAGAGCTGAAATGACGATCAGCGCAGTGGTCGGCCGAGATGTGTCACTGCTCCAGAAGTCACTCCAAAAGGGCACAAAATGGTCACGCAGGATCGCCGACTGAAACTGCGTGAAACTGCTCTCACGCTTGCCATATGTCATCTGAAAGGGAATATCACATTTTAACTGAAGAATTAGAAATGAAAGAATTATCTGCAAGATGGGTGCCGCGACTCTCGGCGCTGGACCAAAAACGCACGAGAACGGACATATCGGAACAGTGTTTGGCCCGTTTTAGGAGAAACTAAGAAGATTTTTTTTTGTTCCGGTTTGTGACCACAGATGAAACTTGCGTGCACTAGTATACCGAAGAGACAAAACGACAGTCGAAGCAGTGGAAACATGCTGGTTCTACGCCAACGAAGAAAGCAAAGACAATTCCTTCGGAGGGAAAGGTCATGGAATCAGTGTTACGCGATGCAAAGCGGGTTCTGCACGTAGATCATGTCCCCACTGGGCAAACAATTACTGGAGAATACTTTGCTAACCTACTGGACAAATTGCAGCAAAGGATACGAGAAAGAAGGCCAGGTTTAGCATGGAAGCAAGTTATTTTCCATCAAGACAATGCGCCCGCGCAAATGTGCCGTCGCCATCGCAAAATTACACGAACTAAGGTATAAATTGTCGCCCCCAACCGCCTTATTCACCTGATACGGCTCCGTTAGACTTGCATCTCATCAAAAAAATGAACATTTTCCTTGGTGGACGAAGATTCACTTCAAACCAAGAACTGGTACCGGAAGTTGAGAACTATTTTGCAGGCCTGGAGGAAACTCATTTTCGAGATGAGATGAAGGCAATGGAACATCGTTGGACCAAGTGCATTGATCTAAAGAGAGACTACATTGAAAAATGAAAAGTTTCATCGATTTAAGTACTTTTTCCTCTGTTCCATTCCGAGAACTTTTGAAATCACCCTCGTTCCGAAAATTAAAGAAAATTTTGCTACGAAACTTGAAAAAAAATTTCTGAAAGTAAGAATTGCTCATAAAATGAGTGAACAGAACTGTTTAAGTGTGTGTTCTGAATGTACGTAAAAAGCTAGAATATAGACATTTACGTCTGAGCACAAAGAATTACTGCTCCATTAAATTTCGGGAATGCAGCCGCATAAATTCTGCTTCTTCTTCTAATATTTCGGCTGTATACCTTTCAGCCATCTTCAGAGAGAGCCGTACGACTG
Source organism: Schistocerca serialis cubense (assembly GCF_023864345.2). Taxonomy (NCBI): domain Eukaryota; kingdom Metazoa; phylum Arthropoda; class Insecta; order Orthoptera; family Acrididae; genus Schistocerca; species Schistocerca serialis. The sequence continues at coordinate 171,489,473 of NC_064648.1, forward strand.
ACGCTCCAGCGCTCGCTCCATCCTTTTAAACTGGCGGACCGCGGCCACAGATGAACAAGGCGCCAGTGATGTTGATCGGCGGCAAAGACGTAACATATGCATGAGTTACGTCTGTGGCTGCGCATTCGATCCACGCTGGGAGATCGATGTATTACTGGGAGCTGAACTGTAGCGACGTCTTTGTAAGTTCAATACTGAAAGTGCCGGATTCCATGATTTACCTAATGTGAAACCGCTGTCTCTATTAATTAAATTCTTCGCCAAGCGGATTTCAATGGCCCCTTTTACTACGGAGTCCCAGAAAGATGAAACAGAAGTCAGAATTTCGACATTTTCATATACCATAGAGTGACCAGAATCAATACAATGCTCTGCCACAGCCGATTTACTGGGTTGTAAGAGCCGAGTGTACCTGCGATGTTCCGTACACCTCTCTTGGACTGTACGATTCGTTTGTCCGATATATGAAAGGCCACATTCACATTCACTCTGCAGATTTCATTGGCAAATTAAAATCTTTGAAACTGAACACCTCTGATCTATTAGTCAGCTTTGATGTAGTGTCGCTATTTACTAAGGTACCTCTCTCTGAATCTTTAGATCTCATTGGAAAAAGTTTTGATAAGGAGATTTTAGCTTTGTTTCACCATGTGATGACCTCCACATACTTTTTATTTAATAGTGACTTTTTTGAACAGACTGACGGTGTTGCCATGGGTAGTCCTTTGTCACCCTTGGTGGCCAATTTATTGATGGAGGATTTCGAGGAGAAGGCCCTGGAGTATGCTAGTTTGAAGCCTACAGTTTTTTGGAGGTACGTTGACGACACCTTTGTAGTGTGGCCCCATGGCGAGGACAAATTGCAGGAATTCTTAAACCATCTGAATTCCATCCATGGACAAATTCAGTTTACAATGGAAGTGGAAAACGAGGGATGTCTTCCATTTTTGGACGTCTTGGTTCGGCGTAAAGAAGATGGCACTCTGGGTTATGCAGTATATCGGAAACCGACCCATACGGACTTATATTTACATGCAAATAGCTGTCACCATCCTTCGCAGACGAGTAGTGTTCTAAGAACTTTGGTACACCGAGCACACGTCATATCTGATGAAAGTAGTTTAAAAGACGAACTTTTACATTTGAAGAGAGTTTTTGAGGACAACGGGTATTCTCCACAACAGATACGTAAGGCACTACAAATAAAACCTAAGGTGTCCGTAAGGAATGCAGAAGATGACGAGGAAACATTTAAATCCATGGCTGTCCTGCCGTATGTGGGAAGCCTTTCATCCAAAATAGGACGGATCCTCACTAAACATAAAGTAAAAGTGATTTTTCGTCCACCGGCGAAGACGGCTGCACTCCTGGGTTCCGTTAAAGATGACTTACTACTCCGCAAACCTGGAGTTTACAAGATACCGTGTGAATGTGGCCTTTCATATATCGGACAAACGAATCTTACAGTCCAAGAGAGGTGTACGGAACATCGCAGGTACACTCGGCTCTTACAGCCCAGTAAATCGGCTGTGGCAGAGCATTGTATTGATTCTGGTCACTCTATGGTATATGAAAATGTCGAAATTCTGACTTCTGTTTCATCTTTCTGGGACTCCGTAGTAAAAGAGGCCATTGAAATCCGCTTGGCGAAGAATTTAATTAATAGAGACAGCGGTTTCACATTAGATAAATCATGGAATCCGGCACTTTCAATATTGAACTTACAAAGACGTCGCTACAGTTCAGCTCCCAGTAATACATCGATCTCCCAGCATGGATCGAATGCGCAGCCACAGACGTAACTCATGCATATGTTACGTCTTTGCCGCCGATCAACATCACTGGCGCCTTGTTCATCTGTGGCCGCGGTCCGCGAGTTTAAAAGGATGGAGCGAGCGCTGGAGCGTCAGTCGTACGGCTCTCTCTGAAGATGGCTGAAAGGTATACAGCCGAAATATTAGAAGAAGAAGAAGCAGAATTTATGCGGCTGCATTCCCGAAATTTAATGGAGCAGTCTTTGCGCCGCGAAAACCTGAAGATTCACACAAAGAATTAGTTTTCCAAAAACCACTAATATTCATATTAAAAATTTAAAAACGAATGACGTCCTAGTGTTCAAAGTTTGTGTATAGGTTAATCTGTGTGTGGTAGATATAATTTTGAAATTGGGCTTCAATGGACACTGCTGAAGAACAGTTAAATTTGTGGGTGGATTGTGGCCTTACTTTGGAAGAACGGAGCCCATGACGTTCACATGACCAACACTTATCGATGTTTTTTACGGTCTTTGAGATCCAGAATGCTTCCATTGGAACGCCTAAATTTTACTTTGGCCGTCACACGTTTCATACGCGAAACCAGCGAAAAATTGTACGGCTTGGACCAGCTGATGCGACAGTACCGTCACAGACTTCCGTGACGGATTCGGCGATCGTTCACGGCCGTTTTCTGCCGCTATCCCATCGGCTGGCAGCATGCTGTGGTGTGCACGCCATTCGTCGTCTTCACTGCCTCCTCAGTAACGCTAACAGCACTCGTAAACCCTAGTTTTGTGCACAGCAGACTAACCAAAAGCAGTAGTCAACATGTATAAGATTTTCTGTACTTATTCACTTCTTAGGGCGCAATTCAATACAAATAACTGATACGTTTTCACGCGAAATTTCACATTCTGTTCAGCCACGAATCTTAGTTTCGCACTATGGCAATATGGCGGCGACACGGAGCGAGGTGTGAATCATGCTGTGGTTTTGCAAAGGACGGCGGTGTTGGTGTATGCTTCGTGGTGTGGAGAACGATCAGGTATGATGGCTTCAGCTCACGGCCGATAGAGGCTGACCAACTCTCGACGGCATGTCCTCCTGTTTCACCTCCCGTGCGACAGTATCGCGGTGTCATTTTCCAACACGACAACGCTCCCCCACATATAGCGCGCCTGTTAAGGACAGACTGCGCGGTGCTGAGGTACACCCGTGGCTAGCAAGATCCCCAGATCCGTACCCAACAGCACATGCATGGCACCGACTGGGATAACAACTCGGTCCCAAGTCCCGTTATCCAGAATATGAGGGATCAGCTACAACAGTTGCGGCCAGCTAACATCAGAGGCTAACCAACCGAATCGGTGTATGTACGCTGGCCAGGAGAAGTGCAACGTCATACTGGCATATGAACTGGTGCTGCCTGCTTGTCTGTAGCTGAGACTTAGGTTGGATTTAGTTTTCGTTCCATAGATCCCAAAAAATAAGATGGTTTTCGAGGGTGTGGAACATGTCACAAAGTCTACCCAACTAATCTTCAGCGTCACTCTGTAGCACCACATTCTCTTCCTGTCCAAACTATTTATCGTCCATATTTCACTTCCATACATGGCTACACTCCATACAAATACTTCCAGAAAATACTTCCGGACAAATCTACACTCTATGTTAAATTTCTCTTCTTCAGAAACGCTTTCCTTGCCATTGCCAGTCTACATTTTATATCCTCTCTACTTCGACCATCATCAGTTATTTTGCTCCCCAAATAGCAAAACTCCTTTACTACCTGAAGTGTGTCATTTCCTAATCTAATTCCCTCAGCATCACCCGAGTTAACTCGACTACATTCCATTATCCTCGTTTTGCTTTTGTTGATGTTCATATTATATCCTCCTTTCAAGACACTCCATTGCGTTCAACTGCTCTTCAAGGTCCTTTGCTATCTCTGACAGAATTACAATGCCATCGGCGCACCTCGAAGTTTTTATTTCTTCTCCATGGATTTGAATACCTACTCCGAATTTTTCTTTTGTTTCCTTTACTGCTTGCTCAATAGACAGATTGAATAACATCCGGGAGAGGCTACAACCCTGTTTCACTCACTTCCCAACCACTGCTTCCCTTTCATGCCCCTCGACTCTTGTAACTGCCATCTGGTTTCTGTACAAATTGTAAATAGCCTTTCGCTCCCTGTATTTTACCCCTGCCACTTTTAGAATTTGAAAGAGAGTATTCCAGTCAACATTGTCAAAAGCTTTCTCTAAGTCTACAAATGCTAGAAACGCAGATGTGCCTTTCCTTAATCTAGCTTCTAAAATAAGTCGTAGGGTCAGTATTGCCTCGCGTGTTCCGATATTTCTACGGAATCCAAACTGATCTTCCCCGAGGTCGGCTTCTACCAGTTTTTCCATTCGTCTGTAAAGAATTCGCGTTAGAATTTGCAGCTGTGGCTTATTAAACTGATAGTTCGGTAATTTTCAAATCTGTCAGCACCTGCTTTCTTTGGCATTGGAATTATTATTTTCTTCTTGAAGTCTAAGGGTATTTCGCCTGTCTCATATATCTTGCTCACCAGATGGCGGATATTATCCTGGCTGATGTACTTAAACCAGAAACTTGGATATTCTGAGCAGCAAATCTTGTGCTCAATCCATGGACAAATAGCGTATCATGGGAATGATAGCCGAAGTTTTCGGAGGACGACGCCGTTCAGAAGAAGAAGAAGAAGAAGAAGAAGAAGAAGAAGAAGAAGAAGAAGAAGGAGGAGGAGAGGAAGAAAGTGAAATCTGGCATTAAGGGATTCTCTTCCATGTGATCATTCTCCTCCTGACTTTGGTGGAGTTGGAACATGGTGCCAGCAATCTTTTTACGACCCAAGTGGTGATATTTACATTAATGCAATAGGGCCTCGATTCCACTTCGATGCTAGATCAACCAGACTTTGAACAACCGATGAGAGCTCTGAAGACCGAGAAAGGCACCGGCGTTTTCGTTTAGTTACATAAGCATCTTCAGGCCGCAAGTGGCGCATCGGGACCATCCGACCGCCGTGTCATCCTTACCTGTGGATACGGATAGGAGGGGCGTGTGGTCAGCACACCGCTCCCCGGTTTTGTTAATCCGGAGCCGGTACTATTCAGTCGAGTAGCTCCACAACTGGCATCACGAGGCTGAGTGTACTCCGAAAAAAAATGGCAACCGCCCGGACGGATTAGTTTGGTAAGGTCACTAGATAATCGCTACGTTAAAAAAGCGCTCCCTTATTCTCCCCGTTTTCCAGTATGGTCGTTAACTACAGAAAATCACCGGGGAAAACTCGCCGGGTTGCTGCGAGAAACCGCGTAGCAGTACACAAAGGATCCGCGAGATGGCAGCGCTGCACGCGGTCGCCCGTCCGTACCAGTTGCGCGAGCTATCCGACAGATGTCAGCCGCTGCGCTTCCCGGCCTTTACAGTGAAACAGCTGTGCTCCTGTCTTTTTTTTTTGCGATGGTCAGTGTGGATTCCAGAGCCAAAGGGCAAGCATCGCGCTGCAACAGATAAGGCACCACCGGCCAAAATGGCACGTAAAAAATAAAAAAGGGGATTAGTCACGAGAGCGGGGAAATTCTGTTCCGCTGGCGTAGGTGTATGGAATAAAACAGACCAGAGTCCTGAATGAGATTTTCACTCTGCAGAGGAGTGTGCGCTGATATGAAACTTCCTGACAGATTAAAACTGTGTGCCCGACCGAGACTCGAACTCGGGACCTTTGCCTTCCGCGGGCAAGTGCTCTACCAACTGAGCTACCGAAGCACGACTCACGCCCGGTACTCACAGCTTTACTTCTCCCAGTACCTCGTCTCCTACCTTCCAAACTTTACAGAAGCTCTCCTGCGAATCAAAGGTCCCGAGTTCGAGTCTCGGTCGGGCACACAGTTTTAATCTTCCAGGAAGTTTCAGACCAGAGTCCTGTTTAAATATATGCTTCAGGGACACACACACAGGTTCAGTGTCCGCCGCGGTTACACACACCTACACCGAGCATCCCAAAATTTATCCTTCAACCTTCTTCCGCTCCTTTTCCTCTAGTTTATCTGTCTTGTGGCTTATTTCAACTGCAGGCCCTCTACCGTCTGCTGTTCTGGGTACCTTCCTTCAATCTGTCCGTCCATTCATAACGTCGCCTATGTTTCAGTTCTCTTCCCACTTCTTCCTCGCAGTCCTTTAACTTACGATTGTATATTCTTTGTCGGAGACAATTCCAACGCAGTATATATCTCAAAGATTTTTTTCCATCTTTCTGATCACTTCCAATGATCATCTTTCTATCCCTGTTTTCTTTATTACTTCAGTCTGGCAGTCCACTTCACCTTAACATTCTTCTCCACAGCCGGACGTCAACATTTTCTGGCTATCTTTCTACTTTTCCACTACACCCCGAACATAACATTTAGCAAATATTTTTCTCAGCTCCACTGGAATTATTCTACATGTTCGGAAGTGCTTCACTTTCTCCCATGTTCTCTTTCCCATAGATATCCTCCCTCATATCTTCTGTGCATCTTCCACTACATCCCAAACTTTCAAGTTACAAAATGAATGTAACTACTACTACTTTTTTGACCTATTTGCTTCTTCTCGTCACTTTTGTCTTTCCCATATTTATCTCCTCGCCAGCTTCTTTCAAGTCTTTAACATCTGCTGTAGCTCGTCTTTTAATTGCACCAGCACTGTTTGATAGTTTACATACTTTCTGTCTCCTTCATATTACTCGAATTACAAACCCATCAGTTGTTCGGCACGTTTTCAACAGCTTCAGTGACACCGAGCGTTCTTGCCTTCCACAACTTCCACAGCTAATCTCTTTCGTCCCCTCATTCCCTGGTGTCTTGCATTTTACTTTGTTCACACCACCTCCATTAACCTATCTTTCTGTTGTATACCACAACCATTTGAATCTATTTGGCCACAATTACTTGTCCTACTTAGCAAGCAAAGGTATTACCAGCTACCCCCATCAACACTCCGGAAGGTAATCTTATTGTGTGTGGCGAAGGGTACTTCTGCTGTCCCCCCCCCTCTCCCCCCCCCCCCCCCCCCCACACACACACACACACACACACACACACACACACACACACCATACGATCTCCAATTTATCAGATTTTCTCGTCGTGGTCACTTCAGGAGACTTACATGCGAGCACGTAACACGCTGTCCGACTCTTTCTGGGAAGTACATTCTCGACACTGTAACAGTGAACTTACCTGTGACTCACGATGCCTCTCTGGCCGAACTGGCGTTCGTTGAGCAACCGCGCAATGTTCTCCCGCCAACCAAACCACCCTTTGTTTGTTCGAACTTCCCTATCTCTTATCGGTCCTGCACGGTGTCCCAGACTGAAAAACAGTAGTCGAGAATCGGTCCGTCAAGTCAACTTTCTTCGTCGACGAGTTACATTCCCTTAAGATTGTTGTTTTGCATCTCAGCCTGGCGTCTGGTTTTCCTACTATTTGTTTTGTGTGGTCATTCCAGTTAAAGATTGCTCTGGACAGTTACTCCTAGATATTAGTAGATACTGTTTCCAGCAAGTTTACTATCAACATAGTAGTACTAGTACAGTAGTGGATTTTCTTTTGCTACGTCCTCACAATATGTTACAGTTATTTACGTTCAGGGCAAACTGCCACAGAGCCTGCAGAATTTATCAGTGTTGTGCAGCTCACTGTGCAAATCTACACTGTGTTCTGGCGCTGCCACCTGCTCGCAGACAGCCGCGCTATCTATTAATAGCCTCACGGAGCATCCGACAGCTACCCGCTACATTAATGGAGGGTCTCCAGCGAGGAGGTCCCTCTTTTCCAAACTAAACATTTCGAAAAGTAAGGACGATATAAGAGTGCAACAAAAGGTACGTTTACTGTGACAGCTGTAAGAATTTTATACACAAGTTTTCCGAAATAATTCGAAAAGTGGCCAACAGATCGTGTTGTACACTACACAGATCTTACAGTACCACCGTACGTAAGTGAACTGTGAAATATATTTGCAGATTCATTTATTTCCACTTAAAGTTATCATGACGACAGTGCGCATGTGTGCGGAGTGCCTTTCGGAAAACAGCGAACACCGCCTCTCCTTCCCACACACCAACAGCGAGCTGTATTTCGCAACATCTCTGCTCGCGGAAGCCAACCAGCTGTCGGTGGCGTTCTTTCATTCTGTAAAGGATGTCTTCGTGTATTACGGAACGGGCGAGGCAAACTCTTCTTCGTGGAGCACACAACAGAAAAGCAGAGAGGTAGCGCGTGTCGATACCGCCGCATCGGTCAGAGAAAAGCACCACGCAATATGGTCGTCGCAGCTGCCTGTCAGACTGCGACCGCCCCCTCACGCATAATAACGCACGCGCAACAGTCTAGCAACGACTCACACGAGGGGACCTTCTGGCAGGTGTATCGAGTTATGAGCTCCAACTCCGCCTGCTTATGGGGTGGGTAGGTAGGGTCACACCCTAAAATTGTAGGTCCCGATGCGGCCTCGTTTTTGAAATATTGCCGGTTAAAAGTTTGGGCAGTTGTCTATGCAGGGTGAAAAGTATTTAAACCGACGAACTCTGGGAGGTTGTAGGGGACATCAAAACAAATATTTCTCCCTAGTGTCATTTTTTCCTATGAGGGGTATTTAAACCTGTAGAGGAAGATTTCTGTGGCGGCAAGTCAATTAAACCAACAAACACTTTTCCATTTTTTTATGACCAAGAGACAACAGATTAACACAACCCAGTTTCAATTACAGTAGATTTTCAAAAATGGCTCCATTGACACGTAAACAAAGGTTACACCGTCGGTTCATGTTCTGCCTGACACGGGCAAAAACCCCGAAGTACCTGAATTGTTCCTGCTGCTGCTACTACCTGGGCAACCAGATCCTCTTCTGATGCAGCAGGGGTTGCGTAAACAGGGTTGGGCATCTCTCGCCATACAAAAAAATGGAGAGGGGACATATCTGGGGATGCAGCAGGCCACGGTACAGGACCGCCTCTGCCAATCCACGTTTCTGGGAACCGCCGGTCCAGGAATCGACGCACACGGCGACTCAAATGTGCCGGCGGCCTGTCGTGTTGGAACCACTATTAGACCTACAGAAAAAGTGAAGTGAGAACGATTGCAAGTGAGGAGCTGGGAGTGGTAAGGTGTCAGGCCACACGTCACCCAGGAAAGATAAACTGATTTTATTTAACAAGTAGCGCAAGCTGCTGTTATGAATTTTTTTAATACATACAATCTGACACGCTCAAACCCAGCCTTGGTACAAATTTTCATTCACCACTTCAGTCTGAATACACAGGGTGAACCAGCTGCCCCTATCACTGGGTTTTATGCAACCCACAACGCCTTCAAACACTGTGGGCAAGATTTTCGTATTCTTACGCTCGCTGCCTGTCTTGTAGGGGCCGGGACGTCTTCCAGCAGTTCTGGCAATGCTCTGGCGAGAAAATTGTAATAATGCCTGCCATTTAATGGCCTAGGTAGCAAATACGGCTCAATTAAACAGTACCCAACAACACCGACCCACATATTAACGAAGAAACGCACTTCATGAGCGCTAGTAACTGTGGCATGTGCGTTATCCTCACTCCAAACATGCAAATTTTGCATCTTGAAGACTCCATCACGCCCGAACGTTGCTTCATCGGTAAACAACACAGAGGATGGAAATGTAGGATGCATTTCATGCTGTTCCAGGTACCAATGCGAAAACTGTGCTCTGGGTGGATAATCAACTGGTTCCAGGTTGTGGACACGCTGTAAGTGAAATGGACGTAACAATTGCTCTCGAAGGACTGTTATTACACTCGTCTGATTCGTCCCCATGTTACGTGCAATTGCACGAGTGCTGATTGAAGGATCCCGCTCCACACGCTGCGAGACAGCTTTCTCAAATTGCAGCGTTCTTACCGTGCGACGGCGTCCCTGTCTAGGTAATCTGCTAAATTACCCCGTCTCACGCAGACGTCGGTACAACAACGGAAAAGGTCGTATGAAGTACGCACCAACCATATCAGTGTACTCACTCCAGGTCTAAAAAATGGTTCTGAGCACTATGGGACTCAACTTCTGAGGTCATTAGTCCCCTAGAACTTAGAACTAGTTAAACCTAACTAACCTAAGGACATCACAAACATCCATGCCCGAGGCAGGATTCGAACCTGCGATCGTAGCGGTCTTGCGGTTCCAGACTGCAGCGCCTTTAACCGCTCGGCCACTTCGGTCGGCTAAACTCCAGGTCTATCGCTCCATCGGTAAACAGAGACAATGCACTAGAGATGGGCAAAACTGAAACACGTAACTGTTTCGAAACAAATGTAACAGTACAATGAAATGTTTCGATACGCTGTTTCGAAACAGTGAAACAGTTTGTGTTTTGTAATCTAATAAACCTACACATTTTATCATCTTGAATGTCTACTGTATAAGTATGTCCATATAAACACGAATGAGGTGCGAGAGCGCTAATCATATCGCAGAAAACATTGAAACTATCACTTAGGTGTCTTGGCAGTTTCGTGTTTCCTGCAGCAAATGCGCTGCCTTCGTGTCGTGTGACTTTCATACTTTTCAATTGGCTGAGGACAGCCATAGCTGAAGACTGAAGCACCACGACGAACGGAACTGGAGGTGGGAGCAAACTACAGAAACAACGGATATGCTACTGGGATTCCCACATTCCGCTAGTATGGGTAATATACCCATCCTGTGCTAATTTCCATGCACACAAAGGGAATCATTGTGGATAATAGGCACAGTGACTATAGACTCACAAATAACGCCAAATAATTCGAATAAATAACAAAATATAACAGAAAAATTTTTTGTCTTTCAAGGTGTTTCGAACCGTTACTATAAATTCACCATGCTTCCCATCCCTTCCCGTTCACCATTACACTATCAGTGATATGTCTAACAGATTGCTTGCAATTATAGCTACGTCAGATTTATGTATATGTCTAATAACTGTCACTCTACGCCTTTTTTAATTCAAAATGTTGTAGGCTTACTTACGTTTCTTAATATGATTACTGTACATGACCAGAGAAGCGTATGTTATCAAAAAGTGTAATTTAACTGAATGATTTTCACATATTTATTATTTTGAATGTGAATAGTATGCGTTGTTTTATTGTTTGGTTAGTGTTTATAAAGCGGATGTTATGCCATTTCGAAACATGACAGTCAGCTAGAAACGAAGCTTTATTTTCGGATATCTTAAGCTTCATGCTGTTGCTTGTCAAAAAGATTTCGACACTCTTGAAAGTGTTTCATGAAGTGGTATGTTGTGTTTCAGTACGTGTGCCGAGCCCGAATCTCGTCCGACACAGAGCGGAATGAAACATCACTGTTTCGACACAATTAGTCCGTTCCAAGCACAGGTGGACTGAAACAGCCTTATTTTGAAACAACGATACAGTTTCTGTGTCTGGCTCGAGATCGAATATGGTCCGAGACAGGGGCGGAATGAAACACCACTGTTTCGAAACAGTGAACCACAGCCGTTCCGAAACACTGAAACAGTTCCACGTATCGATACACTGTATCGAAACATAGAAACAGTGGCCAAGTCTACAATGGACTACTAAACTGGTGGACAGAAGTTGCCTACAACTGAAGAGCGTAATACGGCCTCCACCGGTTTAAATGATCCTTATAGGAAGAAATGACATTAGGGAAAAATATTTGTTTTGATGTCGCCTACAACCTCCCAGAGTTTGTCGGTTTGAATACTTTTCACCCTGTATACAGAAGAGTTTCACGGTTGCGGCAAGTGAGCGAGACTCCTGTCCAGGCGACGCTGGTTCGAGACCCGTCTATGCTACTTTCGCTTTTTTTTCTTCAAATGTCTGTCTAAATTTATATTTAATCATAAAAATTGTGCGAGGAATGGATTAAAAAGATTTACAAGCCTCTATAAATCAAAATTACACATTGAATGTCAAATTTTGTTTCAATCTTTTGCGGTTTTTTTATTTTAAAAGAGACTTAATACTAAGATTAGAAAACCTAACTTTGACCCGCTCAAAATCAGTCGAATTTCACCGTAGTCGTTTACGAAAAGTTTTTTTTCCAAGAATATATCATTCTTCCTCGCGAGGACAAGAAACATTTGTTAACACTACTAATTCGTGGGAATGGCAGACACCTGACAATCAAATCTTCATAGATGAAACAAGGAGCACGCATCTGCTCCGTGAAAACCATCCCGTCCAAGCACACTCCACTTTGCCACCGCCGTGATGTTTCTTGGCAGGCAGGCAGGCGGCTTAAAGCGCTACTTACGGCACGGCAGAGAAGTCACTGACTGGTCAACACAGCAGGCCGGTCACACTAACTCACCTGAAACACACGAGAGACACAAAAATAGAGACGGACTTGGTGCAGCAACGGATGTGCTCACTCATACAACGACCAGGTTTGGGCGAAATTTACTCAAAAAGCGCGTAGCCAAAAAAACACAAATAATTATTGATCCATTTTGGACGAATAATAAAGGCGGGACAGACGGCTGACTCATCTGACACTTGACAGTCCAACATTCATAGATGAAGCAAGAAGCACGCATCTGCTTAAATTTTCTAGACATTACAATAAAAAAGAAAAGAAAATGGCAAACATACATTTAACATCATTAGGAAACCAACAGCCACAGACACAATAATACATTCCACATCCAACCACCCCCACAGCCAGAAAGTTGCAGCACCAAGACACATGTTACATAGATTAAACAGAATCCCACTCATCAAGACAAACTATGAACAAGAAATGTGAACAATCATACAAACAGTTAGGAACAATGGGTATGACACACATGTGATACATAGGCTCAATCAAAAAATAAAAACACAAATACAAAACAAACAACATTTCCAGAATACAAAAGAATTCACAAGCTGAAACATAGTCAACAAACACACACAATGGCAACACCACACAGAAAAGAACCAGATTCTAGATCATGACCTACACACAAACTAACAAACCGAGTTGCAAACATCTTAAAGAGACAGGGCTTCAAAATAGCATATAAGCCCGGGCAAACCCTCCAATCACACCTAAGCCAGCCAGCTACCAAGAGGGACAAATTCCAACCATCAGGAATATATAAACTTTAATGTCAAAGCTGTAATGCAGTATACATAGGCATGACACGCAGGAATTTTGATACAAGGAACGTATCAGATGTTGGAAGTATGAAACAAACCATTCCACATTTGCAAAGCATTTAAAATACCACAACCATCATCCTACAAACATGGAACAAGGAATGAAAATAATGAAAATACGTTGCATTTGCCTTGCCTTGCCTTCTTAAACCACCAAAGTTCGTGTTGGTGTTGCCTCCACAAAATGCCACACATTTTTCTCAATTTCAAACATTTCCATAGTATTCATACAAAGTCTTGAAATTTCGTCAGATGTTTCATTAGATAGGGAACTCAGCTTCAAAAGTTTAGTCTGGATTCCCTGATTAATATTGAAAAACTGAACAACAAACGGAAACATTTTAGTGGCCTTATGATTGCTGGCATCAGTGGATATCCCGTAGAAAGAAGACTTTTTGTTGTATTCGAGGCTTTCCTTTACACTCTGGGGAGCAATAACTCCTTTCACTAAGGCTGGCACTTTAGTTCTTGATGAACTAAACTTTTTTGCAATGGAAGAATCATCAAACATAATGCTGTTAAGCTTATTAGTACAATCACTAGATCTGTAAGTTTGGTGATGTTTTACCGTGTGGTAGGCTAGTGTAATGTCGGCTGCTCGAACTTTCGTCTCTTCACCTGACCGATGTTTGACAAAATAATTTTGTAGAGTTTTACTGCAGCTCGGTGCACTGTATCTGTTAATGTGTTTCTTTGACCTGATGTAATCAACTATGTCGGAACGTCCACTATGACTTATACTAATAAAACACTTACATACGGAACACTCTGCAAAACGAGCTTTCTTAATGAAATTCCATTCCTTGGAGTAACACTCACTGAACTTGCAGGCACGTTTCGGCATTGCGTTTCACAGTACTGCAGCAATAATACCTCTAATATGAGAAAAAAACTATTGCAGTTTGTCTGACAAAACATCAACTACTACACTGTTCTGACAGTGAGTGTGTGAGTAAGTGGCGCGACAATCGGGCGGTTTCATAGTTCTGTTACAATAGTACAACTTACTACTTGTTGGCCAAAGTGCCGCTCAAAGTAAATTATTGCCCGAGTGTATCAATACTTATACTGTGATTACTAGTATGGGAAAATGGAGATTTTAGACAAATAAGCTAAAATATATTTATTTCTTGTGTTGTATTTCCTTTCATACAGCGAAATCCCAAAAATTTGAGAAAGTTTCACGAAATGTATTTAAAAACTGAATTCCGGGACTTTTGAGCGTCCCGAAACAAATTTTCGGGACACCGGAACACAGGGATGAAAACCGGGACGATCCCGGTTTTCCGGGACGTTTGGTCACCCTACTCTAGCGGAGGTAAATTCTTCTATTGTGAGGTACGAAATGGGCGAGAGAAACAATTATAATGAGACTAAAATGTCGTATACTTGAACATTTCGAAAAAAATGTAGAAATTTCTAGCACAGTTACAGAATGAGTGCACAAGCATTCGCACTTCGTCAACTCCAACTTTTAAGCAAGTTAAAGTTTCCAACATGATCCGTCTCACTCTAAAGTAAGGTTGGTAGAAATTTAATTCTCGAAACCTGTTCTGTTTGTATTTCTCGTTGTTGGTGATCGCCATGTGCGTTTATATTGGTTCAGAATGGTTCAAATGGCTCTGAGCACTATGGGACTCAACTTCTGAGGTCATCAGTTCCCTAGAACTTAGAACTACTTAAACCTAACTAACCTAAGGACATAACACACATCCATGCCCGAGGCAGGATTCGAACCTGCGACCGTAGCGGTCGTGCGGTTCCAGACTGAAGCGCCCAGAACCGCTCGGCCACTCCGGCCGGCTTATATTGGTGACTTTGCAGTGGGGGAAAAAATGCCTCTGAAGAATAACGTCTGGTAGCATTTCAAATAAAACTCGAGTAGAACTCCGATGTTCAACTGTTGTGGGAAGGTTCTCCGGCTGTAGCTTGGACTTCGTCAGGCGCTTCCTCAAGTCGTACGCAGAGAGGTACGGCCGCTACTTTGAAAAATGTTCCTATGTCTGCAAGACGTGGAGACGACACAAAATTAAATAGAGAGAATTTATTTCATAGCTGCAAGGACTGTTTCCCACTTTACACTGTGGAGAAAGACGGCTTCATTAGTCAGAGACGTTACAGCCCCTTTGCATAAAATAGCCGGCCGCGGTGGTCTCGCGGTTCTAGGCGCGCAGTCCGGAACCGTGCGACTGCTACGGTCGCAGGTTCGAATCCTGCGTCGGGCATGGATGTGTGTGATGTCCTTAGGTTAGTTAGGTTTAAGTAGTTCTAAGTTCTAGGGGACTTATGACCATAGATGTTAAGTCCCATAGTGCTCAGAGCCATTTGAACCATTTTGTATAAAATACCAACCAGAGAAACTACTTTAAAATTAATGAACGAAATATATGAAAAGCTTCGATTGCAGTTTGAGCAATAATTAAGTATGCTAGCAACAATAACGCCGATCGCTGATGTATAGCCTGCAAAATTCCAAACAAGTTCTGTCTCTCCCTGTCCTTTATGTCATTCGTGACAGGGATAAGATGTTCAGTTTCTTTCAGACAAACTTTCTGGCAGATTAACTCCGCGTGCCGGACCGAGCCTCGAACTCGAGACCTTTGCCTTTAGCGGGCAAGTGCTCTACCAACTTAGCTACCCAAGCCAGTACCTCGTCTCCTATCTTCCAAACTCTTCAGACTTTTCAACTTGCAAAAAGGCGTAACTCCTCAGACTATATTTCTCATGTCCAGGAAAATATCTGAACAGTTGGGAACACTTCACAATGACGTCGCAGCTGTAGCTACAAACAGCGGAGCAAATATGGTCAAAGTAGCAATGTGTACGCACTAATTTTTTGGTAGCGATACATCGAATTATCAATATTTTAATTCCTTTCATCGTCTCTATGATATTACTGGCATATTCGATTATATCATACATCGATATTTCAATCCCTTTGTCCTGTCCCTAGGTTTACATTTTTTTATTAATGAAGGAAGATTCATCCGTAAGGGCAGGTTTGCACGAGCCTCTGGGCCTTAGCAGACTTACCACTATGACCTAATTATAAAATGCTCTAATTGTAGTTGTTAGACTACTACTGTCCCATTTTTTATTTTTTTATTTTATTACATTCCCTCGCCCAATATGAGCGGGGGGTGGGGGGGTGGGGGGCCTTTCAGCAGTACAATATTCCTCTCTTCAGTCAAGTGAATTAAAAAATATAGAGTAAGAAATGGAATTTGTAGCTGTTCTACGATTTTAGATTGAAAATCAAATACATGACTAAAAAAACAAAAACATACATTTTAAAAACGCATCACAGAAAGGTGAAATTCGACTGACGAAAAACACTGAAGCTTTGCTCTTTCACTTAAAATCAGAAGGACCTGCAGTGGGTGGGAATTATCGTCGAAGGGGAGAGAGTGTTCAATGCCGTTGAGGGGTATTGGTCAAGATGTAGGGTCTGCTAGGTCGGAAATCTATGGAGAGGATATGCAGGAAGTTAGGTGGATATGGGGAATATGTTGTTGTTGTGGTCTTCAGTCCTGAGACGGGTTTGAAGCAGCTCTCCATGCTACTCTATCCTGTGCAAGCTGCTTCATCTCCCAGTACCTACTGCAACCTACATCCTTCTGAATCTGCTTACTGTATTCATCTCTAGGTCTCCCTCTACCATTTTTACCCTCCACGCTGCCCTCCAATGCTACATTTGTGATCCCTTGATGCCTCAGAACATGTCCTACCAACCGGTCCCTTCTTCTGGTCAAGTTGCGCCACAAACTCCTCTTCTCCCCAATCCTCTTCAATACTTCCTCATTAGTTATGTGATCTACCCATCTAATCGTCAGCATTCTTCTGTAGCACCACATTTCGAAAGCATCTATTCTCTTCTTGTCCAAACTATTTATCGTCCATGTTTCACTTCCATACATGGCTACACTCTATACAAATACTTTCAGAAGTGACTTCCTGACACTTCAATCTATACTCGTTGTTACATTTCTCTTCTTCAAAAACGCTTTCCTTGCCATTGCCAGTCTACATTTTATATCCTCTCTACTTCCACCATCATCAGTTATTTTGCTCCCCAAAAAGCAAAACTCCTTTTCTACTTTAAGTGTCTAATTTACTAATCTAATTCCCTCAGCATCACCTGATTTAATTCGACTATATTCCATTATCCTCGTTTCCCTTTGTTGATGTTCATCTTACATCCCCCTTTCAAGACACTGTCCATTCCGTCCAACTGCTCTTTCAAGTCCTTTGCTTTCTCTGACAGAATTACAGTGTCATCGGCGAACCTCGAAGTTTTTATTTCTTCTCCATGGATTTTAATACCTACACCGAATTTTTCTTTTGTTGCCTTTACTGTTTGCAACAGATTGAATAACATCGGGGAGAGGCTACAACCCTGTCTTACTCCCTTCCCAACCACTGCTTCCCTTTCATGTCCCTCGACTCTTGTAACTGCCATCTGGTTTCTGTACAAATTGTAAATAGCCTTTGGCTCCCTGTATTTTACCCCTGCCATCTTTAGAATTTGAAAGAGAGTATTCCAGTCAACATTGTCAAAAGCTTTCTCTAAGTCTACAAATGCTAGAAACGTAGGTTTGCCTTTCCTTAATCTTTCTTCTAAGATAAGTCGTAGGGTCATCATTGCCTCACGTGTTCCAATATTTCTACGGAATCCAAACTGATCTTCCCCGAGGTTGGCTTCTACTAGTTTTTCCATTCGTCTGTAAAGAATTCGTGTTAGTATTTTGCAGTTGTGACTTATTAAACTGATAGTTCTGTAATTTTCACATCTGTCAACACCTGCTTTCTTTGGGATTGGAATTACTATATTCTTCTTGAAGTCTGAGGGAATTTCGCCTGTCTCATACATCTTGCTCACCAGATGGTAGAGTTTTGTCAGGACCGGCTCTCCGAAGGCCGTCAGTAGTGCTAATGGAATGTGGTCTACACTGGGGGCCTTGTTTCGACTCAGGTCTTTCAGTGCTCTGTCAAACTCTTCACGCAGTATCGTATCTCCCATTTCGTCTTCATCTACATTCTCTTCCATTTCCAGAATATTGTCCTGAAGGACGCCGCCTTTGTATAGACCCTCGATGTACTCCTTCCACCTTTCTGCTTTCCCTTCATTGCTTAGAATATACGAAGTGGGGAACATATGAAGTGGGAAAGACAGAGGGCCAGAATGAGTGACGGTGTGTGGGGTGGGTAGTGGTTACAAGAGGGAAGGGATGGGTGTAGATGGAGAGGGGAAAACAAGAAGCAGCCCTGATGTGGAGTGGGACGGATGGGGAGGAGTTTGAAGCGGGCAGGAGGGATAAATATCAGATGGATCTCATTGTCAGGGATAGAGAGTTGGTCGAAGTTGCCTTGGGATAGGTTGTGAAGTGTGTGTAGTCGTAGCGATGGAATGGTGTGTGTGTGTGTGTGTGTCTTGGGAGCGGGGAGGGGGGGGGGCTGTGGGAATGTGATGAGATGTAGAGAATCCATGAGGGGGGGGGGGGGGGGGGGGAAGTAAAGGGGTGTGGAAAGTCTGAGGGACTTTGGAGGGACTTTCACGTTATACAATTCTGGTGGAGCGGACGTCCAGGCACTATTGGCGTAGCAGAGGACTGGACGCATCAGGGTTTTGTAGGCGTGGTCAATGGTGGAGGGGCGTAATCGCCAAATTTGACCTGTCAATTGTCCACTCCACCAAAAAGTTTACGTTTATGTAGAATTTGATGGGGTGCGGTGCTTGTGCTTCTAACAAAGCGTTCTCGTTCGGGTTCGACAGTGACTGCATTTGTTTGAGGCTCTTAGGTAGCCGCAGCAAAGTATACGGTAAATAGGAAGTCCCTACGGCGCTCGTAAATTCAGAAACGGAACGAATTGCCCTGTTGCTGCCATCTTGCGGTATAGTACTGACTTACGTAGTTACGTGCCGTCTGAAGGAGACGCCATAGCCTTTAAGCCGTCGGCACACGGACCGTGCTGTCGAACGTGAACGTTGAGCGTGCCGAGTTCAACGTGATGCTGAACGTTCAGGAACGATGCTACTTGTGCACACGGTACGTGGGCCCCAACGTGGTATACGCGATCGCAACGCACTCCAGCGGCAGTCGAGGGATGTTTCTAGTTGGTATATCACACAGTTTACTCAACGGGCGCGCGTAAAATTCCCACGTCAGCCATATTAAAACGCACGTTTCTTCGATTTTCCATATCCTAGTCGTGTTGTTATATTTCTCCACACAAGATAAA
Source organism: Schistocerca serialis cubense (assembly GCF_023864345.2). NCBI lineage: Eukaryota > Metazoa > Arthropoda > Insecta > Orthoptera > Acrididae > Schistocerca > Schistocerca serialis. The sequence continues at coordinate 171,508,679 of NC_064648.1, forward strand.
CGTTATTTTATCTTTCCCACATGGACTGTACGGCTGGTCCCGGCGGAGGTTCGAGGTCTTCCTCGGGTGTGTGTGTGTGTGTGTGTGTGTGTGTGTGTGTGTGTGTGTGTGTGTGTGTGTGTGTGTGTCTCCTGAGGATAATTTAGGTTAAGTAGTGCGTAAGCTTAGGGACTGATGACCTCAGCAGTTGAATCCCATAAGATTTCACACACATTTGAAAATATTTTTTTCATCATTGCCACATTTGTAGTAAAACCCTACCCACTGGCAGAATCTTTGCAACATGTGAATTACGAAGCGTAAAAGAAAAAGGAGCAAAATATACTTATACAAGTAGCGCAAGCTGTCCTGTAGAGTAAGCCAATCGAACAAAGTCACCCCCGATAAAAGGTGAACTTACATTTACATAACATCAAATACTATAGTCTATACTTCTATTGAAGTAATAATAAAGTATCAGAACCCAATAAAAACGCAAATGTAGGGAAAACAAATTCGGAAGACTCAAGACGCGAACCACCGCGCTTATTTTCAACTTAAAATAGGAACATGACGCTAGTCATTACGCTAAACCAACAACACGCCCTTAGTGTGTCATCATATTATGTTACCCCTTGCTGAAAACCTTAATCGTAGATATGTTACTAATTGAAATTTAATTGTAACAAACTGTACCAAGAACAATGCGTTTTGGCTGGATCTTCAGTGTGTCGCTGCCTTCAAATAGCGTACTCTCATAACACGCAAGTTAAAATAATTCTTTTGCCACGAATATGATGTTTATTATTTTATTGGAACGAATCACGAAATGTTCAAAATGTCCTCCGTTAGCGAGGATACGTGCATCCACCCTCCGTCGCACGGAATGCCTGATGCGCTGATGCAGCCCTGGAGAATGGCGTATTGTATCACAGCCGTCCACAATACGAGCACGAAGAGTCTCTACATTTGGTACCGGGGTTGCGTAGACAAGAGCTTTCAAATGCCCCCATAAATGAAAGTCGAGAGGGTAGAGGTCAGGAGAGCGAGGAGGCCACGGAATTGGTCCGCCTCTACCAATCCGTCGGTCACCGAATCTGTTGTCGAGAAGCGTACGAACACTTTGACTGAAATGTGCAGGAGCTCCATCGTGCATGAACCACATGTGTCGTACTTGTAAAGGCACATGTTCTAGCAGCACAGGTAGAGTATCCCGTACGAAATCATGATAACGTGCTCCATTGGGCGTAGGTGGACGAAACTAAAATGAGCTCTAACATGGAAATTAAGCGTTTCCGGACACATTTCCAGATAACATATTTTCTTTGTGTGTGTGTGTGTGTGTGTGAGGAATGTTTCCTGAAAGTTTTGCCGTACCTTTTTGTTACACCCTGTATATACATACAGGCTTGAAATGAATGCCAATATGGTGGCTCACGACTCTGTACTGAAGGGAGACGGCGTGCTGTAGTGTAACGACGTAAGTTTTTTATAACCGATTTTCGTTTGATATACGACCATGTGCAGACTTCGTCACCTACGTCAGTTACAACCCACTTCAAAATAATTGATATTCTTCTTAAATTGTCATAGAATGGTTCTTGAACGGAACTGTAAAACATCAGTTGAGTCGTATGCAAAGAATTACATCACTTTGGGCCAATTGGTTTTCGTAAACTTTATCGATTTAAATTTCGTTTGTTTCTCCTCAGAAATTATATTGACACACGTTATGTTGATTTAATCGATATCAGAAACACACATTGAATAAACCTTTGAGACTCAAAGTTTCGATGAACGCTGTCAGAATTCAATAATCTTGTCAAATATATTACTAATCCGTGCACATAATTCTTCATAAATAAATCATCAGAACACGTGTTTCAACTTTAGTAGCATCCACTATTTTATTAGCTTCCTACACATACAGATGCGAACTTGACGTCCGCCGCTCGTGGTCTCGCGGTAGCGTTCTCGCTTCCCGAGCACGGGGTCCCGGGTTCGATTCCCGGCGGGGTCAGGGATTTTCACCTGCCTCGAGATGACTGGGTGTTTGTGTTGTCCTCATCATTTCATCATCATCCAGGAAAGTGGCGAAATTGGACTGAGCAAAGATTGGATCATTGTACGGGCGCTGATACCCACGCAGTTGAGCGCCCCACAAACCAAACATCATCATCATCATCATCATCATCATCATCGCGAACTTGACCGTTGACAAACTAGGACTGACTTTTCAATGAAATTAAGCTCTCTATGACGTCATTGTTGTACAAAAAGAGTACAAAAAAATTCATTTTTAATTTTTAGAAGCACGACGCAACAACTCGGTTCCAGGATCTTCTGTTGCTCTTTGGCTGTCGACCCGCGACGTATAGTGGCCAGCAATTTCCTCTCTGGTCGCGGCAGCGAAGATGCTGTCTCCGTTCGTTGCGCCGCCCTCTCCGTACATGAAACATAAAAAAAATACAGAGCTTTTAGATAATTCACAGCTATTACAAATATTAAGAAAAATACATAAACAAAAGTAAATTAAACTCATATTCACCTGCAAACTGGGCTGACACTGGTGGATGGGTGACGCTTCAATTTCGTCCCACTGCAGAGCGTGTGACGTAGGTGGCGTTGCGCCATCCCATTGGTCAACGCTCAGAATATCCGACACGACAGATACTGCTCTGCGCGTTCGGAAAAACTCCCGAACGTGCTGTTCCACGCTATGACGTCGGGAACTCGGCACGCTCAACGTTCGGATGCTGTTGCGAGATACGACCCGGGGCAGAGAGAGAGAGAGAGAGAGAGAGAGAGAGAGAGAGAGAGAGAGAGAGAGAGAGAGAGAGAGAGATATATATATATATATATATATATATATATGCCCGGCCGGGCATCACACACAACCTCTCATTTGCAGCCATTAAAACCGCCGCCGACGACGACACGACCGGTTCCACGAACTGCCCAGTCCTGGCCGCTGGTCGTCCTCTCCACCGGACTGACTTGACACCAACCATCGGCGCAACTTGCTCTGCCGATACTTTCAAGAAACAAACCTGCGCGTATCAAACAGCTGCAAACCTTTTGATTACGGACAAAACTGGCCGTGTTAGGCATATACACCTGTGGTCATTTTTGTTTGTTGTGGTCTTCAGTCCTGACACTGGTTTGATGCAGCTCTCCATGCTACCCTATCCTGTACATGCTTCTTCATCTCCCAGCACCTACTGCAACCTACATCCTCCTGAATCTGCTTAGTGTATTCATCTCTTGGTCTCCCTCTACGATTTTTACCTCCACGCTGCCCTCCAATACTAAACTGGTGATCCCTTTATGCCTCAGAACATGTCCTACCAACTGATCCCTTCTTCTAGTCAAGTTGTGCCACAAACTCCTCTTCTCCCCAATTCTATTCAATACCTCCTCATCAGTCGCGTGATCTACCCATCTAATCGTCAGCATTCTTCTGTAGCACCACACTTCCAAAGCTTAAATTCTCTTCTTCTCTACACTATTTATAGTCCATGTTTCACATCCCTGCACGGCTACACTCTATACAAATACTATCAGCAAAGATAGACACAGTTAAACCTATATATCAACAAATTCGTCTTCTTCAGAAACACTTTCCTTGCCATAGTCTACATTTTATATCCTTTCTACTTCTACCATCGTGAGTTATTTTGCTCCCCAAACAGCAAAACTCATTTACTACTTTAACTGTCATTTCTTAATGTAATACCCTCAACATCAACAGATTTCATTCCACTATATTCCATTATCCTCGTTTCGCTTTAGTTCATGTTCATCTTATATCCTCCTTTCAAAACACTGCTCATTCCTGCTCTTCCAGATCCTTCGCTGACAGAATTACAATGTCGTCGGCAAACCTCAACGTTTTTATTTCTTCTCCTCCTCCAAATTTTTGTATTATTTCCTTTACTCCTTGCTCAATATACAGATTGAATTACATCGGGGAGAGGCTACAACCCTGTCTCACTCCCTTCCCAACCACTGCTTCCCTTTCATACCCTTCGACTCTTATAACTGCCATCTGGTTTCTGTACAAATTGTCAATAGCTTTTCGCTCCCTGTATACCCCTGCCACCTTCAGAATTTGAAAGCGTGTATTCCAGTCAACATTGTCAAAAGCTTTCTCTCTACAAATGCTAGAAAAGTGGGTTTGTGTTTCCTTAACCTATCTTCTAAGGTAAGGCGTAGGCTAAGTATTCCCTCGCGTGTTCCAACATTTCGACGGAATCCCAACTAATCTTCCCCGAGGTCGGCTTCTACCAATTTTTCCATTCGTCTGTCGGAATTCCTGTTAATATTTTGCAGCCGTGACTCATTAAACTGACAGTTAGGTAATTTTCACATCTGTCAACATCTGCTTTCTTTGGGATTGGTATTGGTATTTTTTACATGTTTCTTGGAGTCTGGCGGTCTTTCGCCTGTCTCATACAGCTTGCTCACCAGATGGTAGAGTTTTGTCATGGCTGGCTCTTCCAATCAGTATTTCTAACGGAATGTTGTTTCGATTTCAGTTAATACACTTCATAAATAGAATACGTTTTTAAGGAAGTGTTTTCACCGGTGTCCAAAACAAATAAGAAAAAAATAACTTACTTTCACAGGAGTACGGAGTAAAATTCGTCTCAGCGAAGGGGACTGAAGGGGGTTCAAATTTCAAAATATAAACCTCGCGTACTAATGGACGTCCCATCACTACATTTTAGGCTGTTGGTGCAGTATCACTATTGCCTTAACATACGCAGTCCCAACATTCACTATTGTCATTGTTGTTCTCGCATGACAGTAGCAACAATACTAGCGCCTCTAGGGCGAAAACATCAACCGTAGAACGTTTGTTTTTTAAATACTTACTACATAATTGACGAAATAATTGCCATATTTTGTGTTCCGAGCACTACGAAACTATAACGAGACACAAATGATCGTGGAGTAACTATAAGAAAACACCGCAAGCTCAGTGATTTATTACGATTTTGTGAAAGTTATTCATGAAGAATCCTTTCGAATAAGAGAATAACTGCAATTTACTCTGCTGAAAGCAGCAGAATTTAAACACGTATTTTATGCGTGACAAGGGTGTGTTTGTGTTGTTGTCTGTTCTCATCTTGACAGGTGCTCTAATTTTGCTTCAATATACGAATATATTGATAATTCTTACCGTTTGTGGTTCACAGGCAGCAACAATTGCAGAAATGATTTCTTCTGTGTTGAGAAAAAGTTTTATTTCTTTTCACTCTCTATTATCATGTCTTTGTGGTTTTCCTTTCAGCTACAATCGTGGCAGCCTGTTTGGTGCGTCAAATAATGTACGTATTGTATTCCATATATGGTCCCTATGTTCCGTAATTACTCATTTATCTGTAAGAGAAGTTAAGAGAACATATTGTTCACTTGATATACTTTCGAAAAAGATTTTTTGTACCTAAAAATGCAAACGGCATTTTTAGTAAATGCATGTACGTGGGGAAGAGAATCAAATTAAATGCCGTGTGATGTACCGCGTGCTTACTGGACAGTCGTTAGGGAACTAAACGAAGACAAGAATGTCGTGTCATTGTTTTGTTATCGCAGATGTTTATGGCACTACACACGTTCCCTGATGTAAAAAGGATGATACAAGTCAGTGTAAACGATGTGATTTGAGGTTCGTAAATACTGTGCGTGCATGGGAACAAGGACTTTGAAGAACACCCGTGAACACAAACTACTGGACAGTATAAAAACTAAGCTACATCAAGCTCTGCTGTCGCAGTATATGGAAAAATTAGCGGCAGTCTACAGGTATATGTTTCCTCTGCAGTTGACGATTAAGTGCATTGCTGAGGGTTGATCCAACCACCTTTTATTTGTTTCTCTAGCTTCCCACTCTGCAACAGCGCACGTGGAGAACGAACTATTAAATCTCTCCGTGCGAGCTCTGACTTGCGAGGTACATTCAAGTTCTAAGGCCTCAGCGGCGAAGGCTTCTTTAGGAGTCTGTTTTGACCACTGGAAAATCGCTGAGGCAATAGCGGCACGGCTGGTGAATGTGCGGCCACGGAGAGTGTCTTTCATTGTCGGAAAAACCCAAAAGTCACTAGGAGCCAGGTCAGGTGAGTAGGGAGCAAGAGGAATCACTTCAAAGTTGTTATCACGAAGAAACTGTTGCGTAACGTTAGCTCGATGTGCGGGAGCGTTGTCTCGGTGAAACAGCACACGCGCATCCCTTCCCGGACGTTTTTGTTGCAGTGCAGGAAGGAATTTGTTCTTCGAAACATTTTCTTAGGATGCACCTGTTACCGTAGTGCCCTTTGGAACGCAATGGGTAAGGATTACGCCCTCGCTGTCCCAGAACATGGACACCATCATTTTTTCACCACTGGCGGTTACCCGAAATTTTTTTGGTGGCGGTGAATCTGTGTGCTTCCATTGAGCTGACTGGCGCTTTTTCTGGATTGAAAAATGGCATCCACGTCTCATCCATTGTCACAACCGACGAAAAGAAAGTCCCATTCGTGCTGTCGTTGCGCGTCAACATTGCTCGGCAACGTGCCACACGGGCAGCCGTGTGGTCGTCCGTCAGCATTCGTGGCACCCACCTGGATGACACTTTTCGCATTTTCAGGTCGTCGTGCAGGATTGTGTGCACAGAACCCACAGAAGTGCCAACTCTCGACGCGATCTGTTCGACAAGCATTTGGCGATCCCCCAAAACAATTCTCTCCACTTTCTCGATCGTGTCGTCAGACCGGCTTGTGCGAGCCCGAGGTTGTTTCGGTTTGTTGTCACACGATGTTCTGCCTTCATTAAACTGTCCCACCCACGAACGCACTTTCGACACATCCGTAACTCCATCAACACATGTCTCCTTCAACTGTCAATGAACTTCAATTGGTTTCACACCACGCAAATTCAGAAAATGAATGATTGCACGCTGTTCAAGTAAGGAAAACGTCGCCATTTTAAGTATTTAAAACAGTTCTCATTCTCGCCGCTGGCGGTAAAATTCCATCTGCCGTACGGTGCTGCCATCTCTGGGACGTATTGACAATGTACGCGGCCTCATTTTAAAACAATGCGCATGTTTCTATCTCTTTCCAGTGCGGAGAAAGAAAAGTCGGAGTCCTTAGAACTTTAATGCACATCGTATTGTATTACGATGATCATTACTCCATACGTAGGTGGACGCCAACAAAATATTTGCACAGTTTGGGGAGAAGGTTGGCGACTCACATTTCGCTAGAAGATTCCGCCGTAACCAGGAACGCCTTCGTTTTCATGACTGGCACACCAATGGCACACTGTCCCTTATTTCGCGGTACTACAAAACGAGCTGGTGCTCTTTGAACTTTTTGGATGTACTCCGACAGTCCTATCTGATGCGCATCCCGAACCGCCCAGCACTACTCACGAAGAAGACAGACAATTGTAATGTAGGCAGTCTCTTTAGTACACTGGTTGCATCTTCTACGCGTTCTGCCAATATATCGCTATCTTTGGTTTGCTTTCCACACAACAGTATCTGTGTGAACGTCGCAATATAAGTTATTTGTAACTGTAATCCCCAAGAATTTAGTTGAACTCACGGCTTTTAAAGCTGAGTGATTTGTGATGTAACAAGAATTTAGTGGATTTCTTTTACTAGTGACGTGGGTGACTTACGACTTTTCATTATACTGAGTCAACTGACACTTAACGCACCATACAGATAGCCTGTCTGACGGGTTAGCAAAATGGTTCAAATGGCTCTGAGCACTATGGGACTTAACGTCTGAGGTCATCACTCCCCTAGAACTTAGAACTACTTAAACCTAACCAACCTAAGGACATCTATGCCCGAGGCAGGATTCTAACCTGCGACCGTAGCGGTCGCGCGGTTCCAGACTGAAGCGCCTAGAACCGCTCGGCCACACCGGCCGGCCGACGGCTTAGCAATTTGTTTCTGATTGACTCCTAAATGATTTATGTGGATCGGAAAGAACAGAGGGCCTGTAACACTTCCTTGGCGAACGCCAGATATTACTTCTGCCTGATTGGATGACTTCGCCTCAAACAGTACGAAGTGTAAGTTCCCTGACAGGAAATCACGAATCCAGTCACGTAACTGGGGCATACTCAGAAGGCAGGGAATTTGATTAGAACCTGCTTGTGAGGAACTGTGTCCAAAGCCTTTGGGAAATGTATGTATTAGACTGTACATAAAGTTTAGTTCTTTGACACTATGTGATCGAAAGTATCCGGACACTCCCAAACAGAAACGTTTTTCATATTAGGTGCATTTTGCTGCCACCTACTGCCAGGTACTCCATATTAGCGACGTCAGTAGTCAAAAAATGGTTCAAATGGCTCTGAGCACTATGGGACTTAACATCTATGGTCATCAATCCCCTAGACCTTAGAAGTAGTTGAACCTAACGAACCTAAGGACAGCACACAACACCCAGTCATCACGAGGCAGAGAAAATCCCTGACCCCGCCGGGAATCGAACCCGGGAACCCGGGCGTGGGAAGCGAGAACGCTACCGCACGACCACGAGCTGCGGACTCAGTAGTCATTAGACGTCGTGAGAGAGCAGAATGGGGCGCTCCGCGGAACTCACGCACTTCGAACGTGGTCAGGTGATGAGTTGTCACTTGTGTCACACGTCTGTACGCGAGGTTTCCACACTCCTAAACATCCCTGGGTCCACTGTTTCCGATGTGACAGTGAGGTGGAAAAGTGAAGGGACACGTACACCACAAAAGCGTACAAGCAGACCACCTTGTTGAGTGACAGAGACCGCCGACAACCAAAAAGGGTCCTAATGTGTAGTAGGCAGACGTTTAATCCACACGATCTTACAGGAACTGCAAACTGCTTCAGGACCCACTGGAAGTACTATGGCAGTTAGGCAGGAGGTGAGAAAACTTCGATTTCATGGTCGAGCGGCTGCTCATAAGCCACACATCACGCCGGTAAATACCAAACGACTCCTCGCTTCGTGTAAGGAGCGTAAACATTGGACGACTGAACAGTGGAAAAACGTTGTGTGGAGTGACGAATCACGGTACACAATGTGGCGATCCGATGGCAGGGTGTGGGTATGGCGAATGCCCTGTGAAGGTCATCTGTCAGCGTGTGTAGTGCCGACAGTAAAATTCGGAGGCGGTGGTGTTATGGTGTGGTCGTGTTTCTCACGGATGGGGCTTGCACCCCTTGTTGTTTTGCGTGGCACTATCACAGCACAGGCCTACATTGATGTTTTAAGCACCTTCTTGCTTCCCACTGTTGAAGAGCAGTTCGCAGATGTTAACTGCATCTTTCAACACGATCGAGCACCTGTTCATAATGCACGGCCTGTGGCGGAGTGCTTACACTACAGCAACGTCCCTGTAATGGACTGGTCTGCATAGAGCCCTGACCTGAATCGCATAGAACACCTCTGGGATGTTTCGGAAGGCCGACTTCGTGCCAGGCCTCACCGACCGACATCGATACCTCTCCTCGGTGCAGCACTGCGTGAAGAATGGGCCGCCATTCCCCAAGAAACCTTTCAGCACCTGACTGAACGTATGCCTGCGAGAGTGGAAGCTGTCATCAAGGCTAAGGGTGGACAAACACCACACTGAATTCCAACATCACCGACGGAAGGTGCCACGAACGCTTAACTCGTTTGCAGCCAGGTGTCCGGATGCATATAAACACACAGTGTACTTCCGTTAGTACTACTACCGCTGCTATCGTATTCGCTTTCGACTTCATCAATGTAATTCGCCCGGGGTAGCCGTGCGGTCTCACGGTCTCAGACACCTTGTCAGGATTCTCACCCCCCCCCCCCCCCCCCCCGTGTGAGGTTCGAGTCCTCTCTCGGGCATGGCTGTGTGTTGAAGGTGACTTAGATTACGTCAGATTAGGTAGTGTGTAAGCTTAGCGACGTATGAGCTCAATAGTTTGCTCGCATGCACTCTTACGACAAATTTCCAAAAAATTCATGAATGTAATGAGTAATACTAAGCAATCTGGCGTTTGATGCGGTTTTGCACATTGCGATTCGAGTCTCCAAACAATCATGGCGACGTGGATCGTTACTAGCAGTACCGGAATCTAGTTAGACATTTCGCTCCAACACGCTGCATTGACTAACAAGTCTTACCCTAGTTTTAGTCGACTCTCCTTGAAGAGTGCTACGCTTGGTTAGACGGCGTGAGTTTCCCAACAGCAGGGCCGCTAGATTTCTTTCCGCGCCACTCCATTTGGTGCTGGAATAGGATGGCCTGCGAGTGACGCGAGGTGAAGATGACGCAGCGGCTGCTCGTACAAAAAACCGGAGGCAGCGGTAGGGTAGGGCAGGGCAGGGTTACCGCGGTCTGCGTCATCAGCGGCTGTGACGGGCCAGCCGGATGTAACATACACCAGCCTGCGACAACACACTTTGGGGAAACTTTAGCAAGTGGTTTCCAGAGCTGGGGCTTCCCGTAGCGGCGCCTCTGGGGAAGATTCGCTACTGCCGAACTGACTTTTACACTACTGCCCATTAAAATTGCTACACCTAGAAAAAATGCAGATGATCAACGGATACTCACTGGACAAATATATTAAACTAGAACTGACATGTCATTACATTTGCACGCAATTTGGTCGCATGGATCCTGAGAAATCAGTACCCAGAACAACCACCTCTGACCGTAATAACGGCCTCGATACGACTGGGCATTGAGTCAGACAGAGCTCGGATGGCGTGTACAGGTACAGCTGCCCATGCAGCTTCAACACGATACCACAGTTCATCGAGAGTAGTGACTGGCGTATTGTGACGAGCCAGTTGCTCGGCCACCATTGACCAGACGTTTCCAATTGGTGAGAGATCTGGAGAATGTGCTGGCCAGGGCAGCGGTCGAACATTTTCTGTATCCAGAAAGGCGCGTACAGGACCTGCAACATGCGGTCGTGCGTTATCCTGCTGAAATGTAGGGTTTCGCAGGGACTGAATGCAGGGTAGAGCCACGGGTCGTAACACATCTGAAATGTAACGTCCACCGTTGAAAGCGCCGTCAGTTCGAACAAATGGCACCCCATACCATCACGCCGGGTGATACGCCAGTATGGCGATGACGAATACACGATTCCAATGTGCGTTCACCGCGATGTCGCCAAACACGGATGCGACCATCGTGACGCTGTAAACAGAACCTGGATTCATCCGAAAAACGACGTTTCGCCATTCGTGCACCCAGATTTGTCGTCGAGTACACCATCGCAGGCGCTCCTGTCTGTGATGCAGCGTCGAAGGTAACCGTAGCCACGGTCTCCGAGCTGATAGTCCGTGCTGCTGCAAACGTCGTCGAACTGTTCGCGCGGATGGTTGTTGTCTCGCAAACGTCCCCATCTGTAGACTCAGGGTTCGAGACGTGGGCGCACGATCCGTTACAGCCATGCGGATAAGATGCCTGTCATCTCGACTGCTAGTGACACGAGGCCCTTGGGATCCAGCACGGCGTTCCGTATTACCCTCCTGAACCCACCGATTCCATATTCTGCTAACAGTCATTGGATCTCGACCAACGTGAGCAGCATTGTCGCGATACGATAAACCGCAATGGCGATAGGCTACAATCCGACCTTTATCAAAGTCGGAAACGTCATGTTACGCATTTCTCCTTCTTATACGAGGCATCACAACGACATTTCACCAGGCAACGCCGGTCAACTGCTGTTTGTGTGTGAGAAATCGGTTGCAAAGTTTACTCGAGTGAGCACGTTGTAGGTGTCGCCACTGGCGCCAAACTTGTGTGAATGCTGTGAAAAGCGAATCATTTGCATATCACAGCACCTTCTTCCTGTCAGTTAAATTTCGCGTCATGTTCGTGGTGTAGCAATTTTAATGGCCAGTACTGTATACACCGAGGAGACGAAAATCGAGTGATAGCGATATGCAATTATACTGATGTCGTCAGTATCGCGTGCGCAAAGTACACGGGACTGGTCGTGCTGTAATTTGTACTCGGGTGATTGCTGTAAAAACGTTTCCGACTGTTATGGCCGCAGAACGGTAAATAACGGACTCTCAACGCGGCGTGGCAGTTGGAGCTAGATGTATGGTGCAGTAAAAAGTCCGCCCGAACAGGCCTTCGAAGGTCCAATGGCACCGGTTGGCCGCCGTGTCATCCTCAGACGTCACTGCATACAGGTATGGAGGGGCATGTGGTCAGCACACCGCCCTCCAGTTTACGAGACCGGAGCCGCCACTTGTCAGTCAAGTAGCTCGTCAGTTTTCCTCACAAGGGCTGAGTGCAGCCCGCTTGCCAACTGCGCCCGGCAGACTGGGTGGTCACCCATCCGAGTGCTAGCCCAGCTCGACAGTGCGTACCTTCGGTGACCAGACGGGAACCTGGCACTGGTCCCACGGGACGAAAATCGTTAGGGGAATTGAATAGTCAGAAATCCACATTGTCAGGAGTGCGCCGCGATTGCCGAATTTCGGGCAACTTCACTGGCCGTGTGCCTTCACTTTTCGACCGAGACCAGCGGCGTCTGTGTACAGTTGTCGGTGCTAACAGACAAGCAACAATGCTGGAAATAAGCGCAGAATCGACGTGGGACATACGACGGAAGTGTCCGTTAGGACAGAGCGGCGTGATCCGGCGTCAATGGCCTGACGCAGCAGACGAGCCACGCAGAGTCCCTCTGCTAACAGCAGGGGATCGCCTGCGGCGCCTCTGTCTCTCTCTTACTGCGACCCTTTCTGCACAAACACCCCAGACGGCGTTTTTCAGCGAGACAGCTCACGACCACGTGTTGCTGCACGAATACGTGCCTTCTCGGTGTCACACGATGTCAGTGTCTTGCCGTGGTCCGCCAGCTCTAGAGACTTGTCGCGCATCGAAAATGTGTGGGATGCGGTGAAGCGACGGGTGTAGCGCTGTGTTCCAATGCCGACCACTACAGATGAACTTGGGAACCGCGCAAGAATGCAGCATAGAGGGCTGCACCACAAGACACCATGGGCCGTTACAAGTCTTCTGTCTTTCTGAATGTGTCAACGTTTGCCCACTGCATTGCACCACTGCTATTGTGCAGAAAGATCACGTGCTCATATATACAGGGTGTTTCAAAGATGACCGGTATATTTGAAACGGCAATAAAAACTAAACGAGCAGCGATAGAAATACACCGTTTGTTGCAATATGCTTGGGACAACAGTACATTTTCAGGCGGACAAACTTTCGAAATTACAGTAGTTACAATTTTCAACAACAGATGGCGCTGCAAGTGATGTGAAAGATACAGAAACAACGCAGTCTGTGGGTGCGCCATTCTGCACGTCGTCTTTCTGCTGTAAGCGTGTGCTGTTCACAACGTGCAAGTGTGCTGTACACAACATGGTTTATTCCTTAGAACAGAGGATTTTTCTGGTGTTGGAATTCCACCGCCTAGAACACAGTGTTGTTGCAACAAGACGAAGTTTTCAACGGAGGTTTAATGTAACCAAAGGACCGAAAAGCGACACAATAAAGGATCTGTTTGAAACATTTCAACGGACTGGGAACGTGACGGATGAACGTGCTGGAAAGGTAGGGCGATCGCGTACGGCAACCACAGAGGGCAACGCGCAGCTAGTGCAGCAGGTGATCCGACAGCGGCCTCGGGTTTCCGTTCGCCGTGTTGCAGCTGCGGTCCAAATGACGCCAACGTCCACGTATCGTCTCGTGCGCCAGAGTTTACACCTCTATCCGTACAAAATTCAAACGCGGCAACCCCTCAGCGCCGCTACCATTGCTGCACGAGAGACATTCGCTAACGATATAGTGCACAGGATTGATGACGGCGATATGCATGTGGGCAGCATTTGGTTTACTGACGAAGCTTATTTTTACCTGGACGGCTTCGTCAATAAACAGAACTGGCGCATACGGGGAACCGAAAAGCCCCATGTTGCAGTCCCATCGTCCCTGCATCCTCAAAAAGTACTGGTCTGGGCCGCCATTTCTTCCAAAGGAATCATTGGCCCATTTTTCAGATCCGAAACGATTACTGCATCACGCTATCTGGACATTCTTCGTGAATTTGTGGCGGTACAAACTGCCTTAGACGACACTGCGAACACCTCGTGGTTTATGCACGGCCGACGTCTTTAATTTCCTGAATGAATATTTCGATGATCGTGTGATTGCTTTGGGCTATCCGAAACATACAGGAAGCGGCGTGGATTGGCCTCCCTATTCGCCACACATGAACCCCTGTGACTTCTTTTTTTTTTTGTCTTTATTGAATTTCAATTCCCCCCAAAGGGGGCGGGCTGGCAGCAGCTTAGGACGCCGCTCTGCAGCCTACAGATTTTCTGACAAAGAGCAGGAGAATAAATAATAATAAAAAACAGGCGATAAAATCGGGGACTTAGTGAGTAACAAGGTGAAAAGAAAATGGGGAAATTAAAACAAGCAACAGAGGGATGATGAAGCGAATAAAAATACATACGGAGCAGACAGGGAAAACAATAGACAGTTAAAAAAAACACGGCGACAGTCTGGATTCTGTTCGCAAAGTATATAAAATTCACACCCAGCGACAGCATGGTTTCTGTTCGCAACACAACACTGAATAGGCACTAGAACACAGCACGAAAAAGTCGGCAAGGGTGACACCACAGTCGAGAGCAGGTGGGGGGAAACTGGACAGGAGATGGGAAAACAAAAGGGGGGAAAGGAGAGTAAAAGCGAAGGGGGGGGGGGGGGAACCGGGAAAGGAGCTGATGGAGGATGAGGACCCATAAGAGGGGTAGGGGGCAGACGCGACAGGGAGGGGGGTAGGTAGAGGAGGGGAATACAAAAGGACTGGGGGGGGAGAAGGGAGGTAGGGAGAGCCGTAGTGGGGAGGAAACAGGACGGAAGGGGGGGGGGGAAGAGGGAGCCCAGGGAAAGGACAGAGCAAAGGAGGGGGAGGGAGGATCAGAGTTGATAGGAAGGATAAATGGAGGGAGAGAGGGCATCATCCGGGAGGGTGAGCTGACGGAAGCCACCTTGGGAAAGGAGATGGAGGGTGTAGAGATGGAGGGTAGGGGGGACACAACAGGGAAGGCGTGGGAGGGGGCAAGGATGGGAGAGGAGAGGAGCAACCAGGGGGTGAGGGGGTTCAAGACGGCGGGAGGTGTAGAGGATGCGAATATGTTCGAGGAAGAGGAGCAGATGGGGGAAAGGAATGAGATCATAGAGGATCCGCGTGGGGGACGGGAGGCGGATACGGAAGGCGAGGCGGAGTGCATGACGCTCAAGGATCTGGAGGGACTGATAGAATTTGGGGGGGGGGGAAGATATCCAGGCAGGACTGGCATAACAGAGGATGGGACGGATTAAGGATTTGTAGGTGTGGAGGATGGTGGAGGGGTGCAACCCCCATGTCCGGCCAGAGAGGAGTTTGAGGAGGCGGAGGCGGTTGTGGGCTTTGGATTGGATGGATCGGAGATGAGGGATCCAGGTGAGGTGACGGTCAATGGTGAGGCCAAGGTAGGTGAGGGTGGGGGTGAGACGGACAGGACGTGCGCAGACAGTAAGGGAGAAATCCAGGAGGCGGAAGGAGCGAGTGGTACGACCTGCGATGATTGCCTGGGTCTTGGAAGGATTGATTTTTAGAGCCACTGGTAACACCATGCAGCAAAAAGGTCAAGGTGATTCTGGAGAAGGTGTCGGGACCGTTGGAGGGTAGGAGCGAGGGCGAGGAATGCGGTGTCATCAGCATATTGCAAGAGGTGCACTGGAGGGGGAGGTTGGGGCATATCGGCCGTGTACAGGAGGTAGAGGAGAGGGGAGAGGACAGAGCCCTGGGGCACACCGGCAGAGGGGTAGAAGGTGCGGGAATTGGCATGATGGACGGTAACGTAGGAGGGGCGGCGGGAGAGGAAGGAGGCCACCAGACGGATGTAGTTGAGAGGAAGGGCGTAGGTTTGGAGTTTAAACAGGACCCTGTGACTTCTTTCTGTGGGGACACTTGAAAGACCAGGTGTACCGCCAGAATCCAGAAACAATTGAACAGCTGAAGCAGTACATGTCATCTGCATGTGAAGCCATTCCGCCAGACACGTTGTCAAAGGTTTCGGGTAATTTCATTCAGAGACTACGCCATATTATTGCTACGCATGGTGGATATGTGGAAAATATCGTACTATAGAGTTTCCCAGACCGCAGCGCCATCTGTTGTTGAAAATTGTAACTACTGTAATTTCGAAAGTTTGTCTGCCTGAAAATGTACTGTTTGTCCCAAGCATATTGCAACCAACGGTGTATTTCTATCGCTGCTCGTTTAGTTTTTATTGCCGTTTCAAATATAGCGGTCATTTTTGAAACACCCTGTAAGTAGTCCATTTCGCGCATGCAACCGAGTAAATAAAATTTCCTCCACTGATGTTTCGGCCGCGTATCGTCGGCCATCCTCAGAGTGACTCATGACAAGATGCCAAGCGCGGCCTCATGTGCTCCACCGCGGCGACGCTGCGCATGCGCGTCACAGACGATGGTCGGCGGCAGAGACATACGCTTACACATGCGCCGCCTGTGGCGAAGCCGTACAGACATTCGATTCGCTTATCGATGTATGGTCGCCGGCGATGACACCGTCACGACTTCTCTGCAGTTTAATTACGCCAAGAGCCGGATTCCGTGCTTTGCCCACATTAAAACCATTATCTCTAGTTATTAAATTATTATTATTAGCCAATCTACACTCTATAGCTTCCTCGAAGACAGATTCCGAAAACCAAAGGCTGGGTGCCAGATTCTTGACGTCACTGTATTGATACATGGCATTCCATGAACTACAATGTTCGGCCAGAGCTCACTTGTCTGGCTGAGGTAAGCGTGCGTATCTTCGGTGCTCCACACGCCTCTCATGAACGGTGCGTGTTGTTTGACCTGTGTACGAATTCTCACAATTTCCGCAAGGATGCACACCAGCTTTACGGAGCTGTAAATCGTCGTTCACAGAGCCGAGTAAAGCTGAAATCTTCGTGGGGGGCCGAAAGATCACCGTAACACAGTGTTTCTCAAGAATACGGCCTAAGGTGATCTTAGGCTACCACAGCCGAAACTTTGTGAAGTGAACCATCTTTCGCCTTCCCCATAACCTCGCTTTCTTCGTATACTCCACGTTTTATTCCTATCGCTAAAAAATATGCAAGTTCACAAACTACGTCATGTCTTGTTAACTGAGCAAGAAGTTGGTAGAATAACAAGCTGAAGTACAAGACAGAAACATAAAACATTACTGCAAACCGTTTCAAAGCATGTACACAAGCGACGAACAGCAACACGATTTGGAGGTAAAATGGCAAGTGTTACCAACTGTCAAAAATTCAGTTGTCTGTGAGTTGTTTGGAAGGGAAATTTCGTGGCATCAATCTAACCATTAAAACAAATCAGTTGTTACACTTCTCTCTCGTATTTTTGTAACAGAAAACTTAGGGAGTATCAAAAATAGTCGTTTATTCTAACAATTACAGCAAGTCTGTATATACGGTGCGTTTCACTAGAAACTGCTCTCTGTTGCCCATCTTCCGCGCTCACAACACTTGACTCCATATGACGATTTCACCTTCCTGAACAGGAAACGGGCGAAAATTTGATACAGAGGGGGGAGAATAAGATCTATGAAAGACGTGTTAATTTTAAGTAATCGGAACTTTCGGGGTACCACTTTGTATTATAGACCTCTATCGCTACCGTAGAGACTGCGAACACGAGATTAGACTAATAACAACGCTAACATTCTTGCCTCGCCTTCCCACGCCCGGGTTCCCGGGTTCGATTTCCGGCGGGGTCAGGGATTTTCTCTGCCTCGTGATGACTGGGTGTTGTGTGATATCCTTAGCTTGGTTAGGTTTAAGTAGTTGTAAGTTCTAGGGGACTGATGACCTCAGAAGTTGAGTCCCACAGTGCTCAGAACCAACCAATAATCTTCCCTCGCCCCAAGGATGAAGCCAGACAGGTAGATACTGTATTTCTGGATACCCTTGAAGTTCCACGTCTACACTTATTATCGGAAGTACAATCGTATCCCGTATCATGCGAAATTTCTGACTGGACTCCCCATTTTACGGCAGGGAGGACGCAGAATTATACACTCCTGGAAATGGAAAAAAGAACACATTGACACCGGTGTGTCAGACCCACCATACTTGCTCCGGACACTGCGAGAGGGCTGTACAAGCAATGATCACACGCACGGCACAGCGGACACACCAGGAACCGCGGTGTTGGCCGTCGAATGGCGCTAGCTGCGCAGCATTTGTGCACCGCCGCCGTCAGTGTCAGCCAGTTTGCCGTGGCATACGGAGCTCCATCGCAGTCTTTAACACTGGTAGCATGCCGCGACAGCGTGGACGTGAACCGTATGTGCAGTTGACGGACTTTGAGCGAGGGCGTATAGTGGGCATGCGGGAGGCCGGGTGGACGTACCGCCGAATTGCTCAACACGTGGGGCGTGAGGTCTCCACAGTACATCGATGTTGTCGCCAGTGGTCGGCGGAAGGTGCACGTGCCCGTCGACCTGGGACCGGACCGCAGCGACGCACGGATGCACGCCAAGACCGTAGGATCCTACGCAGTGCCGTAGGGGACCGCACCGCCACTTCCCAGCAAATTAGGGACACTGTTGCTCCTGGGGTATCGGCGAGGACCATTCGCAACCGTCTCCAGGAAGCTGGGCTACGGTCCCGCACACCGTTAGGCCGTCTTCCGCTCACGCCCCAACATCGTGCAGCCCGCCTCCAGTGGTGTCGCGACAGGCGTGAATGGAGGGACGAATGGAGACGTGTCGTCTTCAGCGATGAGAGTCGCTTCTGCCTTGGTGCCAATGATGGTCGTATGCGTGTTTGGCGCCGTGCAGGTGAGCGCCACAATCAGGACTGCATACGACCGAGGCACACAGGGCCAACACCCGGCATCATGGTGTGGGGAGCGATCTCCTACACTGGCCGTACACCACTGGTGATCGTCGAGGGGACACTGAATAGTGCACGGTACATCCAAACCGTCATCGAACCCATCGTTCTACCATTCCTAGACCGGCAAGGGAACTTGCTGTTCCAACAGGACAATGCACGTCCGCATGTATCCCGTGCCACCCAACGTGCTCTAGAAGGTGTAAGTCAACTACCCTGGCCAGCAAGATCTCCGGATCTGTCCCCCATTGAGCATGTTTGGGACTGGATGAAGCGTCGTCTCACGCGGTCTGCACGTCCAGCACGAACGCTGGTCCAACTGAGGCGCCAGGTGGAAATGGCATGGCAAGCCGTTCCACAGGACTACATCCAGCATCTCTACGATCGTCTCCATGGGAGAATAGCAGCCTGCATTGCTGCGAAAGGTGGATATACACTGTACTAGTGCCGACACTGTGCATGCTCTGTTGCCTGTGTCTATGTGCCTGTGGTTCTGTCAGTGTGATCATGTGATGTATCTGACCCCAGGAATGTGTCAATAAAGTTTCCCCTTCCTGGGACAATGAATTCACGGTGTTCTTATTTCAATTTCCAGGAGTGTATCTTGGCTGAAGAGAGTGCCACAGTCTTAGTACTAACTTCGGCTGTAACGCACGAAAGTGTGTTGGGAAAGTTACTGTTCATGGTGCATAGTAACACCTTTTTGATAATATTGATAGTGATCTCTGAATTTTCCACATGACAGCTGTCTGACAAGATCCGCAGAAATATTCCGTCAGATCCTGATAGTACGGGCAACTTACTTGAAATGTTCCGAAATCTAAAACTGTGCACTTCGTACAACGTAGTATCGTAGGACTGTAACGTCAGTGATTCACACCTGTAATGGGCGAACACTTTCTATGGATATGAAACGCAATGGTCACATAGGGTGAGTTGTGAGTAGAACAGGTGGTAGACTTCGGTTAATTCGGAGAATAGCGGGGATATGCAACCCGTCTCAAGGGTGACCAAACATAGAATATTGCTAAGTGTGTGGGATCTGTACAAAATAGGACTAGCGGCGGATACCTAACGTCTACACAGAACGGTAGCGCGAATGGTTGGCTGGTTGGTTGCATTTGGTGAAAGAGACCAAACAATGAGGTCACTGAAGTTAAAATCTTCTCGGTTATTAGGTCGCGTCATGTTTCTTCTAAAAAGTTCGACATTTCGACCCCTCTGCTGGTATTTTCCTCAGGATCTTTTGGTGTGCACTACTGCTGGAACACTCCAGTTTTCCAGATCCTGAGGAAGATCCAACAGAGGGGTCGAACCGTCCAACATTTTAGAAGAAACGTGACGCGGCCTAATAACCCAGGAGATTTTAACTTCAAGGATAACGGCCACGAAAGCCTGCAGACTTACATAAAACGAGGTCATTGGTCTCGTCCGATTAGCGAATTATGGGGGTAGGAAGTTGGATGTGCCCTTTCAAAAGAACCATCCCAATATGTGCCTGAAGCTATTTAGGGAAATCACGTAAAAATTAAATCATGAGGGCTGGACGCGGGATTGAACCATTATCCGAAGCGCGAATGGTCATGTGTGTGTGTGTTTGCCCCATGGGGAAGTGGCATGGAGGTTTCAAAAAAACTGAACTGCCAAGCTCTTTAAGAGAGAATACAACTATCACGGCCATGTCTACTACCTAAGTTTCAAGAAATGTCTAAACGATGTCTGTAGAAATACGGGATCCCCTACATCTGGCTCCCGTAGAGATCGTCAGCACCAGATTGAAGTTAGTTACAGCAGTCGCAGAAACATTCAAGTACTCTTAATTTTATCTATTGTTGTTCAGTGTTTCGTCCGCCACTGTTTTACTTTCTTAAAATGAAGAATAAACCGCCTTCAGTCACAAGTTGCGTTTATTTACTGCACTATGCGTTTCGAGCCCTGGAGGCTCATCTTCAGCTGCTTTAGAGTGATTTGCATCAGGTCTTTTAGTTGTTTGCCCGTTGATATGCGAGGCCTGTTCAGAAAGTAAGCTCCGATTGATTGCCAAATTGAAACCACAGTGAACATCAGAAATGTTTTACTTGTAACAATTAGCTACACCTTTCAGCTACTTCTCTACGTAGTCGCCGTTCTGACTTAGACTTTTGTCATAGCGTTGTACCAACTTTTCAATAGCCTCATCATAGAAGGCAGCCCCCAGTGCTTTCCGCCAATTCTCCACGCTGGCCTACACCTCGTTGTCTGTGTCAAAATGTTGTCTTCAAAGACAGCGGTTCATGTGACCAGAGATGAAACTCAGGGGGAGACAATTGCGGACTGTATTGTGGGTAATCTAACATTTCCATTTGAAAACGATGCATGAGCATCTTCACTGCCCCTGCAGAATGCGGCTGAGAATTGTCGTGAAGACGAAACAGCACGACAGTTATGCAATGTTAGCTGCATAGCTTCAGGCGAAATTTCTCACCAGGCCCTCGTACTTGGCGGCAGACACTATTTTCTAGACATCTTTACGCACTCACTGCGAGCTCAGAAATGAGAAGAGCGACGTGATGCTAACTGGGGTTATACTAGAGACACTACCCAACACATCTGTGCAAAGCTTTATCGGATTTTCATAGTCGTTTCCATTTCGCGACCGATCGGAGCTTACTTTCTGAACGCCCCTCGTATTTTTGTGTTACAGCAAGGTATATTGTAGATATAAGTTTAACAGCGTTAATAATATGAAAATAACTTACAGTTTAACATCGTATGATGTCTGCTTCTGTTGTGCAGTTGGTATACACAATACACATCTTTAATTTTGCAGTACATACTGGGATATATACGTAGTCTCTCACTTTTTCACATATTGTAGTAGCAGAACGTAGACATGCCGAAGATTCTCGTTCATTCAGATGTTCTAAATATAATCGATTTTCTTGTTTCACAGACGATAATATAATATAGTATTATTAGTACACAGGTATTATTAAAATAATTATTTGGCACCATGTTGTAGGTTGTCAGCTGTTTGTACTATTATCGATTTGATTCCTCACGAAAAAAACTTTTAAAGGCGTAGAAAAAAATTGTGGCTGTTAAACTCTGTTCATTCAACAAGTTTTCGGAATGTTTTTCTCTGTGTAGCATTGTTTGTAACTGTTCTAGTAGATTAACTTTTTTACTGTTGGGTTCTGCGTGAAGCACAGTTAGGCTGTTGTGGATGTCGTCAAGTCTGTGTTTATTAATATACATGTGGTTAGCTGTTTTAGATTTTTCAAAATGGTTTAGTCGAAAGGCGTCGGTGTGTTCTTTATACCGTGTGTGGAAGGTTCTTCCAGTTTTTCCTATGTAAAATGCAGGGCAACTGCTACATTGTAATTTATATATTCCACTGTGTTGTGTTATTGGCTCGTTTGTGTTCACTGTGTGAGCTAAGTGGTATCCAAGTTTGCTGTTTGTGGAGGAACATATTTTAATATTGGTTTTCCGAGTAAGTTAGCTATTTTTTGTGATACTGTCCCTAAGTATGGAATGCTTGTGAAGATTTGTTGTGTGTCGGTATTTTTCTTTTCAGTGATTTTGTGAGTGATGTTGGTCTGAATTTTTCTAGATAGTTTATCAATTAATTTTACAGAGTAACCATCATTTACTGCAGTTTTTTTGATAGTATTTATTTCTTGTGTTAGTGCTTTGGGTTTTAAAGGTTATGTATGTAACCTGTTCATATATGTATAGCGTGTATACCAACTGCAGAACAGAAGCAGACATCATGCAATGTTAAACTGCAAACAAGTAAAAAAACCTGATGCAAATCACTAAAAAGCACCTGAAGATGAGCCTCCAGGGCTCGAAATGCATAGTCCAGTAAATAAACCCAACTTGTGACTGAAGGCGGTTTGTTCATTTTATTCAAGTAGTCAGTTTAGAGTAGAGACGTAGACAGAGAAATTGGAGGTAAGTTGGCCCACGTACGCTCCGCCGCATACTACGGAATGGATCTGGAAGTGTTGATCGCGACCGCGGCTTCGCCGCATTGCTTCCGCACCGCGCCGGCGCCCGGGCGAGAATGGCTGGGCCAGCGCTCGCAAAACAAAGGACGACCTTGGCGAGGTGTGACGTCACCGGGCGGCGCATGCGCAGCCGAGGCGGCCCGCATTGCGCACGCGCGGGTCGCGCGCCTCTCTCCCTGCAGGCAACCAGGCAGCGGGCTGTTTGCTGCCGCGATAACGGGATAGCGTGACGCAGCTCCCGCGGGAGATGGCGTGCCGCGCGTCCCAGCGCTGACACGCAAAGGCGGGCCGAGTTCCCACACGGCTGTGCCCTTCCTGGACGCGGGCAACGACACCCGGAGCCGCGAGACGCAGACAAAAACTGAACTCCGTCCGAACAGGTCTCTGAAGACCCTAACGGTACCGACCGAACGCCGTGTCATCCTCAACTTAGGCGTCACTGGGTGCCGATATGGATGGAGTGCGGTCGGTTTTCCCGCCCGTTGTCGGTTTTCGTGACCGGAGCCGCTACTTCTCATTCAAGAAGCTCCTCAGTTTGCCTCACAAAGGCTGAGTTCACCCCGCCTGCCAACAGAGCTCGGCAGACCGGCAGGTCACCCATCCCAGTGCTAGCCCAGCCCGACAGCGCGTAACTTCGGTGATGTGACGGGAACCCGCACACAATCGCGCTGCCGTCTAACTGAGCTGCATCAAACACTTTGGGCGCCCTTACGCACAGCGAAAGGACGGCCCGGCCTAGAAATCGCACACTGGTTGCCGACTGGCTGGCAAAGCCGTCCCGTACTAGGCGCAACTCAAACGACAAACTGCAACTTCTATGCTCTCCCTATTTAATTTTACGTACACTGTCTGGTCAAAAGCAGACGAAACCAGGGGTGGACATTAATATGGGGAGTGTCCACCTCATTTATCTCTACTCCAAATCTGCTAGGGTCACTCAAGTGAGGTGTCCATGTCCGTGGAGGAATAGCAGCCCATTCTTCCCGAAGAGCGGAAACGAGTGAAGATAGTTACATTGGACACTATGACAGTATGAGCGAAATCTACGTTCCAACTCACCCCAAATATGTGGCAAATGGATTCATGTCGGTACTGATGTCAGGTCATCCATTTTACCCATGTTACTGTCCACTGACTCACAGATGCCGTTTCGTGAGTCACAGAGTAGTTTTGCAATGCACATTAGTATTTTCTAGGGTAGGCAGTAGTTTGATGTGTTCTGATGAACACTCGCCAGTCGATACACAGCAAGGGAAATGTGACGACATTCAGAATGAAGAAAATTCGACACTCAAAGTTTTATCAGTAAACGGTCCAAGCATTCGCAATGAAGTTACAAGCATTCGCAATGAAGTTACAAGCATTCGCAATGAAGTTACAAGCATTCGCAATGAAGTTACAAGCATTCGCAATGAAGTTACAAGCATTCGCAATGAAGTTACAAGCATTCGCAATGAAGTTACAAGCATTCGCAATGAAGTTACAAGCATTCGCAATGAAGTTACAAGCATTCGCAATGAAGTTACAAGCATTCGCAATGAAGTTACAAGCATTCGCAATGAAGTTACAAGCATTCGCAATGAAGTTACAAGCATTCGCAATGAAGTTACAAGCATTCGCAATGAAGTTACAAGCATTCGCAATGAAGTTACAAGCATTCGCAATGAAGTTACAAGCATTCGCAATGAAGTTACAAGCATTCGCAATGAAGTTACAAGCATTCGCAATGAAGTTACAAGCATTCGCAATGAAGTTACAAGCATTCGCAATGAAGTTACAAGCATTCGCAATGAAGTTACAAGCATTCGCAATGAAGTTACAAGCATTCGCAATGAAGTTACAAGCATTCGCAATGAAGTTACAAGCATTCGCAATGAAGTTACAAGCATTCGCAATGAAGTTACAAGCATTCGCAATGAAACTTCCTGGTAGATTAAGACTGTGTGCCAGACCGAGACTCGAACTCGGGACCTTGGCTTTAACTCTGCCAGTATCTCGAAGGTGGGAGACGATATACTGGCAGAAGTACAGTTGTGAGGATGGGGTGTGAGTCGTGCTTGGGTAGCTCAGTTGGTAGAGCACTTGCCGGCGAAAGGCAGAGGTCCCGAGTTCGAGTCTCGGTCCGGCACACAGTTTTATTCTGCCAGGAAGTTTCATATCAGCGCACACTCCACTGCAGAGTGAAAATCTCATTATATTCGTAATGAAGTTCCCGAATGTACTGGCCTCCACGAAAATTGTCGCGCTCGAATTATTCTTGGGGCCAGGAGTTGGCTGAAAACCAAGATGGAAAAGTCCGACAATTTGGCGAGCCGTGGAACGCCTATCGGAAAAGACGGGTTACAGACCGTAGGAGGCAGTTTTCATTGCAGTTGACAAAAATGTTTTCTCTGCTAAGGTGGAGGTCCAGTGTGACAGTGAAGTTATGCGGTCGCGTGTAACAGGTGCAGGAGAAAACGAGTCAATTATTGTATATTTTTAATGACCCCACGCGATTCCGCTGTGACAATTCTAGAGCCGGTCAAAGGAACTGTACGGTCAGCAGAGAGTAAATACCCAGATGTTGCAATAGTAGTTGGAGGGAGACAACAACAACCCACAGCGTACGGAATGGGATGTATATTGGTTCACTGCTGGGCGTAAAGACAGACAGTCATGCGAAATAGCTTTGAACACATTTTCTGAAAACTGTCTTGAGCAGCTAGCTCCATAGCCCACACGCGATGGACACATCTTACGCCGGTATTCCTATCAAATTTCTTTGTCAAAGTTGGTATGTCAAATAAACATGGCCAAATCTAGGGCCCCGCCCCCAAATTTGATCATAGAAGTGTTCTGTTCACTGCAGTGTGAAATGTAACCGCTTCGAGCGTTGGCGTCGCTACAGCTGTGTGTGTGTGTGTGTGTGTGTGTGTGTGTGTGTGTGTGTATATAAACATTGCTTTAATGTTGTCATGTTCCTTTGACTACTTTTTTGTTTATACATTTTCTTCGACTAGCCTGGGGGCTAACCGAGGGCCGCATTGTATGCTATTAATTGTGTGTTGATTGCACAGGTGGAATACGCTACAGGCGACTTCACGTCCACAATCCATCTCTACGTCTGGAAAAATCCAGGCACTTTCGAGTAAGCCGGAATAGAAGATGTGGTGACACTGTAAAATAAAAAAAAAATTCTGTCTTAGCTTTCCACTGCACTTCATTTTTGAACTCTGGGTGCCGTTAAAACGCGCTTCAACTGTTTCCTACTTTCTGTTGGAACACTAATTCCATTAATTAAATTATTCTAAATCAAAAATAGTGCTTATTTCCCCATATAGTGCACCTAAACATTTATTTACCTTCGCATATTTCCCCTTGAGTTCTTTATAAATCACTTCGAACGCTTCTGGAATTATTTCGGTTAATGTGCAATGTGATATTGGAGTGGTGTGTTGTAAACTAGAGTAGCTCTCTCCTGTACCAAGAAATCCCAGTGTCGCAGTTTGCCTGTCTTCTGCGGGTATAGCATTTCTCAAGGGAGTAATCGGAGAAGTCTTTTTTACTGAGCAAATACTAAAATACACTTTCATCCACTTTCAAGTAATTTGTATATTAAGACTCTACTTCCTCCACTTGCAGCTCTCGTAACAAAGTTTGCCCAATGTTTTTATTATCCCGACGTAGTACATATGGCTTCGTCAACGTTTGTTTCCTTTATTCCGCCACTTTCGTTCCAAATACACACAAATGCAATTGTGTGTACTAAGAACTGTGGCGCATAGTAACAAGTTTTTGTCCGCCATCTTAAAATTTGACGAAAAAATATGAGGACAGTGTAATTATTACCCCTTTTTAGCGCGGCGCCAAAGATCTCTGTCAAAGAAATTTGACGAATATTTGGTCATTGACAGTGTACCAGCCTTAGACACTGTAGCTAGAAATAGGCCGGAATAGAAACGGTGGTTACCGATGCCCCTGTAACAACTATGGATACTAAACTTAGTAAGTCAGTCACTAAGGCCAGGCAGAACAGGTAAGCATTAAGCATTTCTCAGCATCACACCCAGTGGACGTAACTCCAGTAATATGGGTGTAGAGCAATTATGGGCAAAGTTTATGCGGATTGTAAATCGTGGAGACGTAAGTACCTATTAACTGGATGAAGGCGGGAAAACACCCTCCACGGTTTAATAACGAAATTCGGAGGTTGCTGAGGCAGCAAGGCTGTTGCACTTCCGGTTCAAAACTGAACGCACAGATGACAAGCGAAGGTTGGTAGAGGTTCGTGCGTCTGTCAAAAGACCTATGCGTGAAGAATAGAACTACGATCCCGTCATACCTTAGCAAAAGGCCTGGCGGAGAAACCGAGCATGTTCCGGTCTTACGTAAAATCGCTAAGCGGGTCTAAGGCTTCCATTCAACCCCTTTGACAAGTTCTGTGCGGCAGCTGAAGACGACAAGACGAAAGGCCAAGTTTTAAACATCGCGTCCAAGAAATCGTTCACACAGGAGAACCGTACGAACACACCGTCATTTGATCATCACCAGGCGACGTAGTCATAAGCATCGCTGGGCTAGAGGAACAACTCAGAGATTTGAAGGCGAATAAAATCACCAGGTCGGGATGGAATCCCAGTTCGATTTGCCCGTTATCTAGCTTGCGTTCATCGAGAATCTCTCACCCAGCATATTAAGTCCTAAGCGACTGGACAAAAGCGCAGGTCACTCCAGACTGCCCGATTATCGAATACTTTTCTTTATGGTTATATTTGACGCACTTTATTTCACGCTACGTGAAAATAAAATACGCTTTCACATGCCACAAGCATCCCAATAAAATGTTACCGAGGTTTTAATTTTGGTCACGAATGGTACAGTATCTGATTTATGAGCATTTCGGTGTTTTTAAATTCGAGTTCCTATTATCGGATAGTAGTCATGGTGCAGAACAATTCGATATAAGAAGAAACATACTCGTTTTTGATCGAAGTTAAACAATTTTGAAACAGACTTCGCAGTTGAAGTTTCATGGCGAAAACGTCCGGAGAAAAAATAAAAAAAAGCTTGGTATGAGCCACAGGATACGCCGACATCATCAACAACCTCTCTGATGATGCTTCGGCAATTTTCCAGAACCATTTTGTTTACTTCCACCCCGTTTTCGTCAGTAATTGATGCGCTAGGGCGCCCCTCTTTGAAACGTTTGTACCACTTGTAAACTCTTGTCTTACTCATACTAGATTCGCCAAAAGCCACAGTCAACATTTCAAATGCGGCGATGCGTTCATCAAGAAACAGTTAATACGCTTTCTTTTATGCAATTTTTGCGAAAGCAGTTCACGGATCACTCGAAAACACACAAACCTTTGCGACTTTCAACAATAAACTAGCTATTCAAAACGGCTCAACATGCAAGCATGCATTACGACCATGTGTCCGAAAAAGAAAATCAGGAGAGCCATAAAGACCACGAATTTAAAAAGAACTCTTTACTGTCTGATCGCACTTCATATTATAGAAACTGACGTCGTCGTCGTCGTTATCGTCTTCAGTCCTGAGACTGGTCTGATGCAGCTCTCCATGCTACTCTATCCTGTGCAGGCTTCATCTCCCAGTACCTACTGCAACCTACATCCTTCTGAATCTGCTTAGTGTATTCATCTCTTGATCTCCCTACACGATTTTTACCATCCACCCTGCACTCCTGTACTAAATTGGTGATCCCTCGATGTCTCAGAACATGTCCTACCAACCGATCCCTTCTTCTAGTCAAGTTGTGCCACAAACTCCTCTTCTCCCCAATCCTATTGAATACCTCCTCGTTAGTTACGTGATCCACCATCCATCTTATCTTCAACATTACTCTGCAGCATGACGTATCAAAAGCTTCCTATTGTCCTGTCGTCTAAACTATTTATCGTGCGTGTTATGTAATAGCTTTTTATTTTTCTCGCAATACCAATTTATATGAGTGTTTTCTTTTCCTCATTAGTAATAAGAAATTAGTATATCGCCGCAGAAGACGGCAAATATAGAATTTGAAATAACCTTTGTAACAAAAGAGATATGTCAAGACAATATTCATTTTTCAACAACTTTTGTTTCAATGTCGCTTCACAGTACCTATGTTTTAGATAGCACACAAGAAGGAGGTGTAATTTTTTACCGTGTCAACACTAAGTATTGCAAATGCCATGTGTGATACAAATCCAAGAAAAATTGTATTTATATTACGTGTTATAAAAGACGACCCATATCTTTTTTTATTTCTACTTACGCCTTTAACCTGCAGCTGTAAGAAGAGGCAGTAAATTTTTCCTATCTGGCAGAACATCTGCCTTTGATCAAAATTGAATGGATGGGCTGTATCATCGGCAACCACAGAACATTAGAGGTAACATCAGCGTAACTTAAGTGTGTGCGTGTGTGTATATACACACACACACACACACAAAATATATATATATATATATATATATATATATATATATATATATATATATATATATATATATATATATATATACAGGGTGATTCAAAAATGCATGTAAATATTTCAAGGGTGTATTTGTGAGGTAAATATAAGACAAAAATGTTCTATACAATTTTTTCCATACTTGGCTTATTACAGAGTTATGAACGAAACAGGATAATACATTCAATACAACGTAAGGTATTTAATTCCCAGAGTTCACAGTTTAATTACAGTGCATTTGGACTAACAACGCAAACTGATAAATAAACGTGACGTAACAAACTCAAACAATTCCTCGCGAACACTGTATTAATTTAGGTCCTGTTGATTGAACTACAGCAATGCACAATAACTAAGGAAAATTGAAGCATTTTACAGACTGTACTGTACTGTACTGTATTTGCACAAATCTTAATGCAATGCATGTTCAAAATGCTGTCCCTGAACTTGCAGACAGACCCGTGCTCGTCGCATCAATGATCTCTGCACATTACACAGTCCGTTCAACTCTCCACGAATAATTTCACAACCACCTTCAATTCTTTGTTGTAGCACTTCTCTGTTCGGTACTGCAGAAGAATACACCAATGTCTTTAGTCGGCCCCATAAATAAAAGTCTAAAGGGTTCAGGTCAGGTGATCTGGCTGGCCAAGCAATTGGTCCTCCGCGACCTATCCATCGATGTGGATACGCAGAATTGAGGTACGCCCTTACGTTGCGGCTGTAATGGGCGGGAGCACCATCGTGCATAAACCACATGGTGGCTCGTGTTGCAAGAGGGACATCCTGTAACAATCCAGGCAATTCTCCCTCCAAAAATTCGCAGTACGCGTGCCCATTCAGCCTTGGAGGCAGAACATGAGGTCCGAGTAAGTAATTCCCCACAATACCACACCAAATGTTTATGGAGAATTGATGTTGATATCCACGCACAATTCTCGCGCCAGGATTCTCGACAGCCCACTGGTGCATATTATGCGAATTGATTACACCCGCACGAGTAAACATGGCCTCATCTGTGAATAATATCCGCCGAATGAACATTGGATCATTCAAATGACGCTCTTGTAACCACTGGCAGAATTGCTGACGGCGAGGATAGTCTTCAGGTGTCAATTCGTGCACTTTTTGCAGGTGAAATGGATGCAACTGTTGTCTCCGAAGCAGCCGCCATACAGTAGATTGTGGAAGTCGTACAGCTGCACTAATTTGTCTCGTACTGATAGATGGATCTTGGTCTACCAGGTCCAAAACATGTTCCTCGACGTTCACTGCATGCTCAAGTGGTCGACCTGAATGTGGCCCAGGACGAATGCCATACTCCCGCATACGTCTGTCCACAGATACAAACGTCTGATGACTTGGAAACCGTCTTCCTGGAAACAGCTCACTGTACCTTCGTCTTGCTGCAAGTGCATTTCCATCTGCTGCACCATACACAAGGTGCATATCAGCATACTCACTGTTTGAGTACATCATGTGCACGAAACCTTTAGCCTTCCGACGATGAATGAACGACAGGACGTACTTTTCCGTTACCAACAACCTCAGCGCCATCTTCCGTACAGTAGGAGTAAACATCACGTGCAAACAAAAACAAACACTATTCATGCAGTTTCGAATCAACTGTTGGGAGATACGTATGTGAATTACGTACCAGAATATGGCATCCTGCTGCTTGCACTGCCGTCGTTTTGATACGGACATGACTTTCGTATTTAACGATAACTCTGGAATTAAACGTTTATGGAAAAACATTTATAGAACATTTTTGTCTTATATTTACCTCACAAATACACCCTTAAAATATTTACATGCATTTTTGAATCACCCTGTATATATACGGTTTGTGTGACTTTGGTACGTTACATTGTAATTTTCTTATGTTGCGAGGAAAGCTGCTCATGGCACCAAATTCAGTTTCAACAAGAACTCGTCCTTTAATTCCAGTACCGCAAGTATTAATTATCTCTCATTACGTAAATTTCATGGCGATTCATACACACTGTATTAGCTGTTGGGCTGCCTACAAGCGCGGTCAAACCAACCAACCAACCAACCAACCAACAAGAGCTAAGACAATGTTTCACTTCCATACATGGTTACACTACATACGAATACTGCCAGAAACTACTTCCTGACAAATCTATAGACGATGTTAACAAATTTCTATTTTTGAAGACCTCTTTTCTAGCCTTTGCCAGCGTACATTTTACATCCTCTCTGCTTCGACCAAATAGCAAAGCTGATGTATTTTAAATATCTCCTTTGCTAATCTGATTTCGTCAGCATCACCCGACTTAATTCGACTACATTCCATTATCCTCGTTTTGCTTTTGTTGATGTTCATCTTATATCCTCCTTTCAAGACACTGTCCAT
Organism: Schistocerca serialis cubense; assembly: GCF_023864345.2. Classification (NCBI taxonomy): domain Eukaryota; kingdom Metazoa; phylum Arthropoda; class Insecta; order Orthoptera; family Acrididae; genus Schistocerca; species Schistocerca serialis. The sequence continues at coordinate 171,540,404 of NC_064648.1, forward strand.
TCCATTCAATTGCTCTTCCAAGTCCTTTGCTGTCTCTGACAGAATTACAATGTCATCGGCGAACCTCAAGGTTTTTATTTCCTCTCCATGAATTTTAATACCTACTCCGAATTTTTCTTTTGTTTCCTCTTTCTCCTGATAACGACATCCTCTTGAGTAGTCCCCGCCCGGAGATCCGAATGGGGGACTATTTTACCTCCGGAATATTTTACCCAAGAGGACGCCATCATCATGTAATATTAGTAATATTTTACACCTTCTGAGTCAAGTCGTATGGTCAATATTGCTTCGTCTGTCCACATTTCAAAGGAATCCAAACTGACCTTTCCAAGGTCGACTTCTGCGAGCTTTTGGAGGAAGTAGAGGTAACAATTTCTCTCTGTTTTGGTCAAGGAGAAATTGCCAGCATCTGACGGGTAAAGCGAAGGAAATATTTTAGAAGACTTTTCATAGGATGAAGGCTTTCACGACCGGATGACATAGCTGCTGGTAAACCTTTTGGGGATGTGAGGTCGCGGTCCAAAAAACTTTTCTGTTCCTGACGTTTCGGCGAGGACTGCGCTGGACATCTTCAGAAGCGCTCCTCCGTTGAGTCTTGCCGACTGACCGGTCGGACGTGCGAGAGCGACATAAATACTGTAGCAAAGGGGGGCGTGGTCCAAGTAACACGTGAGGGGGCAGAGATAATCCTTCGCGCGAAGATAAAACTGAACTATCGATTGTCGTCTTGTCATTAAATTGTCTAGCGCTTCTGCAGAGCATTCCGCCAAGTTTCATTGCCTCCTCTTTCCTATTAAAATTATCCTTGGCTTCTCTACATAAGTCGTGGATAATAATTAGACATTGTAGATAAAATTTCTGTTTCAGAAAACTTCACTTCGTGGTTTCCTGACTGAAGAGCATGCTCTGCTAAAGCTGATTTCTCTATTTTTTCCTAGTCCGCGTAGACTTTTGTGCTCTTTTAGCCGTGTATTTACGCTCCTCTTCGTAGTTCCAATACAAACTTTGCCACACGTACACGGAATATTGTGTACACCTCATGTCGACACAGGAGGGCGTTTATACTTCACCGATCGGAATACTTGTCTTCTTTGTTGGTCTAAAGACCGGTCTGATGTCATGTTTCTGTAAAATCTTACCGATCTGATCAGTTACTTTTTTAATAAAAGGGAGAGGAACTGTATTTTTCCGTCGTTGTGGTTCATCCTTGTCCTTCAGTCTTCTGTTCCTTGCTCTGAACATTTTCTTTACCTCTTTCCCCGAGTAGTCTTTTTTTTCTCGAAGGCCTGCTTCAGGTATTTTATTTCAGCGTCGTGGTGTTCCGATGTCCACACGCGCTCGGCTCTATTGACAAGACTTAACGACACCTCTCTTTTGTTGTGGATGGTGACTGGAATTTTTATGCAAATATGAGTGAGTATGTGTTACTTTCCTAAAAAGTTTATGGTCCAAACTTCCATGGGATCGTCTCGTAACTAAAATATCCTATCATCATTTTCCATTTCCATGGAGAGCTCTATTTTTGATTTAATTTTATTCAGACGATCAAAGAATTCGTCCAAAGCCCATCTACCATGAGGCCAAACCTGAATGTGTCATCTACAAACCTATACCTATCACAGGACGTAACGTGTTACCCATTGCTACGCCGTAAAATTGCTCATAAAATTCATCGTCCCACTAGAAGTGACCAAGTATGGCAATGTCTAAAAAGAGCAGTCAAATTTCCCGGAACGGAAAAATTTCCCGGAACGGAAAAATTTCCCGGAACGGAAAAATTTCCCGGAACGGAAAAATTTCCCGGAACGGAAAAATTTCCCGGAACGGAAAAATTTCCCGGAACGGAAAAATTTCCCGGAACGGAAAAATTTCCCGGAACGAAAAAATTTCCCGGAACGAAAAAATTTCCCGGAACGAAAAAATTTCCTGGAACGAAAAAATTTCCTGGAACGAAAAAATATCCGTTATGAAAATCTTAACTTCGTTGCCTGGAATCGTAGTGAATGAGGACTATGTCCAAATTTGCAAGGATATCTTCAGGAGCTAGAATTAGTCGTCAAAGTCTCTCAATAAAATGACACGAGTCAGTTTTCCCAATACATGGTTGTAAACGAGTTGCTAGATGTGTTGCTATTTCGCGTGTGGGAGAATTGACTATGGGTCTCAAAGGAAAATCTGTTTTATGAATTTTGGGTACACCATACAGTCTGGGACACACAGCTTTATTCTTCAACAAAGCTCTTATCTTCATTGAGAATAGAGGTAGATGACTTAATCACACTATTTGCTTTCCTGAGTACGCTGGCTGTAGGGTCCTTCTAAGTTTTTTTGTAATGTCCTGAGGTACAAAATTTTGTTTCGATAATGCTCTTTATTCATAAGAACAGTAGCATTCCCTTTATCAGCAGGAAGAAGCGCTATCTTTTTATCTGCACTGAAATGACAGAGTCTTCCTTTCGCTTTTGGTTAAATTACTTTCCAAAGCTTTCAATTATTCAAAACGCCAGCCACAGTGGCATTATTTATTTTGCCTCCAACCGGTTTCAGCCCGCGATGGGGGTCATCTTCAGGGCAATTTACACCATTTGGTCGATAGTTAGCAACCGTGCGCAGATAGGGCGACGACTCCAGCGAGCGACCAAATGGTGTAAATTGCCCTGAAGATGACCCCCATCGCGGGCTGAAAACGGTTGGAGGCAAAATAAATAATGCGACTGTGGCTGACGTTTTGAATAATTGATTGTAAGTAAATTATTGTTGTTGTTGTGGTTTTCAGTCCAGAGACTGGTTTGATGCAGCTCTCCATGCTACTCTATCCTGTGCAAGCTGCTTCATCTCCCAGTACCTACTGCAACCTACATCCTTCTGAATCTGTTTAGTGTATTCGTCTCTTGGTCTCCCTCTACGATTTTTACCCTCCACGCTGCCCTCCAGTACTAAATTGGTGATCCCTTGATGCCTCAGAACATGTCCTACCAACCGATCCCTTCTTCTAGTCAAGTTGTGCCACAAACTCCTCTTCTCCCCAATTCTATTCAATACCTCCTCATTGGTGATGTGATCTACCCATCTAATCTTCAGCATTCTTCTGTAGCACCACATTTCGAAAGCTTCTGTTCTCTTCTTGTCTGAACTATTTATCGTCCATGTCTCACTTCGTAACATATTTCTCTTCTTCAGAAACGCTTTCCTTGCCATTGTGAGTCTACATTTTATATCCTCTCTACTTCGACCATTATTGCTGTTTATCTCCATACAACTATGTTGTCTAAAAATTCCGAAGGTTTACTGTGCCGTAAGACCCTGGTGGCTTCGGTTCTAATTGCATTCGCAGTTTCCGTGGGGAGATGTCATACCTTCAGCTGGTAGTCTGTTAAGTGTTGTAGTAAAGTTTTATCCTCTTGCAAGCACGGAAATCTCGTTTTGAGATGACACACTCTCCGACGTGTTGACAACAGCATCAGGTATCACCGTATTGCTTGTAGCCGCTACATTAGTTTGTAACTTTCCGAAATTTTTCTTATTTCTACTAGTAGTCGTTTCCATCACAGCTTCCATAGGTTTAAACGTAAAGTGAAAGACTTTTGCTGAGTAGCGTTTTCAGAGAAGCCATTATAGTGAAGCGTAGCGCCGTATACCGATCCTGCCTTGGAGGCGGTTGAGTGGGCGATGTGTCTCAGAGCTGGATAGTGACAGATGGTGACGCGAGACTGTGCATGCACGTAGTTTATGTATCAGCCGATAGAGGGCAGTATTGGATAGGGGGACTGATTTAGTTTCGATTGTGCCCACAAGAGTGCACTAAAGTAATAGAATGTTTTTCATTAACTGTTCTAGTATTTTCATAATGTGTTATTTCTTTTTGTGTATGTAAAATGTTATAAATGTGTTTTAGCAGTATGAATGATGCGTGAGTGTGGTTTAAGGTTAATACGAAGATAATTGTTTGACGAGTTATGTAGTAGGATTTAGTGTGGGAACATTTCGAAGTAGTATGGATATGAACAAAGGTTTTTTTTTGCAGAATAGATTTGGAAAGTAAGTTAACGGTAAAGGGAAAGTTAATTCAGGTATAAATAACAATAGTAAATAACTTTATGCATAAGCAAAACTTGAGCATCTTAGATAATTACGTCGGTAAAAAGTGCAGTCGTTAGGTTTACTATTTTGCGATTGGTTATTGATGAAAAGCGCGGTCTGACGCGGGAGAATGTTGTTTTGCTATTGGCTGTTGAGTAAACTGACCAATGGTAAAGCAGTATTCTTCGCGCGCCTTTTCTCTGCTGGTAGAGAAGACTTGGAGTATTCTAGAGAGGAGTCGGAAGCCTGGCTATGAAAGAGACCGGACGTGTGCAGTAGTAGTAGTAGTAGTAGTTCCGATGGAAATGCTAAGTTGCTGGATGTAGCTGTGTTTCATACATCAAAAGTGTTAGAAGGTGATGGCATAATTACTCCGATGTGTGTGCAGAAATTTCGGAATTTTTAAGTGAATTTTGTAACGAGAAAAGACAAATTACGCGTGGCGTATTGAGCAGGTCGGTGGCTGAAAAACTGTGACTGCATTTGGTACAGACAGACTTTATATTTGACGAGCGTTCTCAATCAAAAACAATCAGTATATTTGTAGCTATTACGTTTTCGGGAAATGCACCACCATGAACATGCTAACGTGAGTGGAAGGTATTGTGAGTGACTGTGGTAAGACTAGCACGGGTTTCAGAACATATTAATTGAGGACAAAGCTTCCAACCTTACATTTCGTGTGAAAAACTCTCTCCCGAAACGTAGATTATTGACTTAAATTGCAGCCTGGTTCACGTCGAAGTACAGTAGGTTTCACTCGGCTTTCCTACTGATGATCTGCTGGGACAATGTTCACAGGTGGGTGCAGGTCCGCGTGTGCGGACATTTGCCATGCTTCCCCCTTGGCCAGGTAGCTTGAGTAGCGATCCTTCAGGAAAGGGACGCCCTTCCTCGCACTACTTCTGCCCGCTTTCAAACCGCCGTCTCAACACCTTACTCGATACAACCAGTACGCAAGGGACCTTCTCCTTCGACATCTTGGCCAAATACGGAGCTTCTTTTCCGAAATGGAAATATTTATAACTTTTGGGAAACGAAAGCAATACCGACGATTATGTCAGTATGTAATTAGTTGTGCCAAGTATAAATATAGGTCCCTCTGTCTTTACGGTAGCTTCCTTTCACGCTTACTGATTGCGATAGAAACAGTCCATCGGCATGGGAGCAACGAGACACGGACGATGTAAAGAGAATGCGAATGTACGCTAACCATTTCTTTTTGATCACTGCATTTGTGCTTAATTACTACAACTGCATGTCCAAGAGACAGTAAGGAGAAAGAAATAGGAATGTGAATGTGTGATAAGAAGAACGACATACTCAATTTACTCTGTAAAATGCGATAGCGCTTGCTGCGAAACATTTGGTGATAAAGTGTAGCGGGACAATGTTCAAAACATGACTGAGAATACGTTCACTAAATGGAGATAGGAACATCTGTGATTGACATGTCATCTAAAGTCGACGTACAATTTTAAAATGTGTGAAATAAGGATTATTTACAGGGTCACAGAGAAAGCATCCTAGGTTTTAGAGGGAAAAGCCGTAATTGTAATGATCTGCGCTGCAACAGAAACAAGAATCGCAACTTAAGGAAAAATAATGTAATGTGTGTTCCGGCTCAGAAGTAACATTGAAGCAGATAGTTTCTGTGACTTAATATGGGCAGAGGTTATATTAGACAACCGGAATAAATTAATAACTGCCTGCTTTTACCGACCCCCGGTCTCAGACGAAACAGTTGCTGAACAGATCAAAGAAAACTTGAGTCTCATCACAAATAGGTACCCTACTCACACAATTGTAGTTGCCAGTGACTTCAACCTACCCTTCCGTATGTTGACAAATATACATTTTAAGACCATATTGTAGATAGAAGACAACTTCCGTAATCGTTCTAAATAATTTTTTTAAAAATTATTTTGAACAATTACTTCAGGAGGCCATTGAAATTGTAAATGGTTACGAAAACACACTCGACCTCTTAGCCACAAATAATCCTGATCATCACGACGGATACAGGGATTAGTGAACACACAGTCGTAGCGAGGCTCAATTCCGTAACAAATTCACCAAAACTAAACGCGAAATATATCTATTTATAAAAAGCAGCGAAAAATTCGGATGCCGTCTTTCTAAGAGACAGTATCCAATCCCTGCAAACTACGTAAGTGAAGACCGTATGTGGCTTAAGTTCAAAGAAATAATATCAACAGCACTCAGAGATTCATACCAAATAAATTAATAGGAGACGGAAATGATCCCCCATCGTACAGAAAACACGACAGAAAGCTGCTGCAGGAGCACCGAAAAAGGCACGTATAATTTAGAGGAACGCAAAATCTCCAAGACTGGCGAAGTTTTACTGACAAGGGAACCTCCCCATCGCACCCCCCTCAGATTTAGTTATAACTTGGCACAGTGGATAGGCCTTGAAAAACTGAACACAGATCAATCGAGAAAACAGGAAGTAGTTGTGTGGAACTGTGAAAAAAATAAGCAAAATATACAAACTGAGTAGTCCGTGGGTCACATATGAAACATCACGGAGTTCGTGGGTTCAGGAGCGCCGTGGTCTCGTGGTAGCGTGAGCAGCTGCAGATGAAGACGTCAGAGGTCCTTGGTTCAAGTCTTCCCACAAGTCATAAGTTTACTTTCTTTATTTTTGCATAGTTATTATCTGTCCGTTCGTTCATTGACGTCTCTGTTCACTGTAATAAGTTTAGTGTCTGTGTTTTGCGACCGCATCGCAAAACCGTGCGATTAGTAGACGAAAGGACGTGCCTCTCCAATGGGAACGGAAAACATTTGATCGCAAGGTCATAGGTCAACCGATTCCTCCACAGGAAAACACGTCTGATATATTCTATACGACACTGGTGACGGCATGTGCGTCACATGGCAGGAATATGTTGTCGACCCACTTAACTTGTACGCTTGGCGAATGGGTAAAAAGACTCTTCTACCTTGCCCGATTGAGGTTTTCTTGTGGATGTAATAATTACTCCCAAAAAAGTGATAAAAACATAAGAGTTTGTCACATAAACTGGAAATAAAAAATTAAAATTTTCACTCGATTGAAGATTTAAACCAAGGACCTTTCGTTCCGCAGCTGCTCACGTTACCACGAGACCACGGAGCTCCTGCGTTCCTATCGTCCTTGATGTTGCCTATCTTCCCATGAACTACTCAGTTTGTATATTTTGCTTATTTTTTCACAGTTCCACACAACTTCTTCCCGTTTTCTCGATTGATCTGTGTTCAGTTTTTCAAGGCCTATCCACTGTGCCAACTTATAACTAAATCTGAGGGGGGTGCGTTGGGGAGGTTCCCTTGTGAGGCTCCAAATTTGGTGCGGATTTCAATGCGAGGTGCATTTAATAGTTTCCGCAACGAAACTCTCTCTAGAAATGTGGCGGAAAATCCAGAGATTCTGGTCCCGTGTTAAGTAAACCGGCGGAAAGGCTCAGTAAGTACCTCTAATGCGCGACAGCGACGAGGAGGAGGAGGAGGAGGAGGGAGGAGGGGGGAGAGAAGCGACCCAACCCTTTGCCGAGCAGGTCAAATCGTGGCAAATGTCCGACATTCGCAGATCCGTCCTAAAGGGACGGAAAGAACCGCGCCGCCGCACTAGGTACAGGGGAGGGGTGGGGGGGGGGGGGGGGGAGGGGGCAGTGAGGTAGCGAGTGGGCGGTCTTCCCCCGCCCCCGCAGTGAGTGACCTCGGCTGGGGAAGCCGTATCAGGCCCCGGACCGCCTTAGCTGTGGCTAGACCACCTCAAGCTTGGCCGGGTCGTGAGGCGGTCGTTCGACAGCGGCGGTCGATAGCGCGGGCCGTCTAGCACCCACCACCACCACCACCACCACCACCACCACCCCCGCCGCCGCCGCCGCCGCCGCCGCCGGATCGCGTGACGAGCAGAGGTGGGGAAACTCATTCATCCTCGGGAACTAGTTCACTGCTGATCGCTCTTTTTTGGGAACCGTTCATTTTTACTCGTTCACCGTTCATTTGCGCTTGGTACATGGTTCTTATGAAAAAGTGAAAACTAGCAGTGTAGGTGACTGAAGGATGGAGGGCACCAAGAGGGGGCACTTGCCTCCCCCCTGGAGTAAACAGTTTTTACTCATTACAGAATTCTTACACACTTTCAGAAGTAATTTCTGTGATTCTGCAGAAACTCTCGTTTAGCCAGCCGTAGCCTTGTGTGGCTGATCGCAGGGAAATAATACAGGGTAGCGCACGGAAAACCGGCCCCAAGACTGCTCGCCAATTACGGACGATGTGTTGCCCGTTACGAGCAGATACAACGGACAGACAAACGTGTAATAATTAGGCAGTGAAGAAGTAACAAGCTAATGCAAGCAACAATTGTGAAACAATCGATGACGATGTGTAGAGAGCTGGAGAAGAGAAGATGAAAATCTCACGCGACGCGCATGGGCTATATAGCACATGTAGACTTGTAAACCTGTTGGTGGCTGTTTCGCAGCTTACTAGACCACAAGTGTCTCGTATAAAATTCTCCGTTTCGACTTCCACTACATAGCTATGCTGCGTTGTAAACAATAATCGTTTACACCCTATATATACTTCACGTTGTCTCCGAGTTCGTAGGCGAAGTGGAGACTTTATGGAAGCATAAAATAAAATGTGGTTTTCTCGTACTTACGTCACACGCTTAGTGAAAATTAGGTTCTTATGTTGCATTGTTAAAGTTAATGCAGCAATAATAATAATAATTAAGTTAGCAGTAATAAAGTTTTTGGTTTCAAAGCTGCTTCTGAACTAATGTTTTTGAGATAATAAGTAAATACGATTCTATGGCAATCCATGCCTTTTCAAATGGAGAGGCACCGCTTTTCCTACTGACCCAAATTAACCCACAACCCATTTTTTTTTTTCAAAGAAACCAAACTAGCAGGTAATGCTAATTGGAAACAAACAAATTTAAAAATAATTAGAGCCTTCTTAAATGTAATGTTTTGTATATGAAAGATACACGAAAATCGTTTTATACGTATTTTCTTACATTAAAAATGAAGGAAATTATTGAAAGTTAGTTGCTAAATCAAGTCTATGAAACTAAAAAATATATGAATAAAAAAACTTGCCTTGTTGTAAGTATGCCTTCTGCTGTTCATCGATATAATGAAGTGAGCTGATATGCCCTTTTGTTACCTGAAAAGACGTACCTATTACATACGACGTAATTTTTATGTAATTTACGTAAGTATGAAATACTTTCTGATTACCGGTCGTGGACGCCGAATAGCCAGAACCAAGTGCAAGAACAGTTTGGAACACACATAAAAGGGGCGAGCGCAGTCAACGAAACGAGCAACTGGATACTGAACTGACTAGGAGCAGTCGGCAGTAGAACTGAGACAGGCGGTCATGGGAAGAACGACGGGGGAGGCCGAGGGAGGCCGAGGGAGGCCGAGACTGAGGCGAGCACGCGACCGAGGCTAGAACGAGAACTGACCAAGTGACCGCCGCGACCGAAGTGAACTAGGGACCGATCTTCTCCTTGGAATTCGCTCCTCGGTCCTTTCGTTCATCTTGGTGAGCCATTCCTTTGCACCCGTTCGTTCGCGAACTACCCATCTCTAGCGACGAGGTTCAACAGCGGCGCTCTGCACTCCAGCCCTGCGCTAATGCGCCGATGCCTTACCTTGACTTACCTCACCAACTCGCTGCCCACCAGGCTACTATACACACACACACACACACACACACACACACACACACACACACACACACACACAGCCGGCCGAAGTGGCCGTGCGGTTAAAGGCGCTGCAGTCTGGAACCGCAAGACCGCTACGGTCGCAGGTTCGAATCCTGCCTCGGGCATGGATGTTTGTGATGTCCTTAGGTTAGTTAGGTTTAACTAGTTCTAAGTTCTAGGGGACTAATGACCTCAGCAGTTGAGTGCCATAGTGCTCAGAGCCATTTCAACCATTTTCAACACACACACACACACACACACACACACACACACACACACACACACACACACACACACACACACACACACACACAGGTGGCGAAGCTCACGGGGTACCTCTTAGGCTAGGCGCAAATTGAGACTCGTATAGCGCGTGTGCGCGACGCAGCGCAGCGCATGTTTTTGTAACACCACAGTTTCAAATGGGACCGCGGAAACTGCGACGCGACTGGAACGCGACGCGGACGCGACGGGAACGCGGACGCGACGCGGACGCGACACGCGCGTGCGCCAGGCCGCGCGGCGTTGTGGTAGAGGCACAGTTTCTCGCGCCGCGCGTCGCGCTTGCCTCGCTACCACCGTGGGAAATTTGAGGAGAGGAGCGGAAAAGTAGCCCGGCCATATGCTCACATCGGAACGGCACATATCAGCAGTGGTATTGCCCATACGATAAATTTTGCCTTACTGTGTACTGAATTTTATTGCCTTTGGATACTGTTTCGTTTTTCGCCATTTAAACGCTCCAGCTTTCTTCGCTAGCACGTTATACTTTCCTGTTATTTGTATCTGCATAGTTTTGTTTTTCTTCTGTCAAGGAAAATGCATACTTCAGTAATTGATGAGCCATTGGCCGCTGGAATTTGCACCATATGCCTCCGTGATGTTTTCAGATCGCAAGAAGGGACAGAGGGTAGTGAATAAGGAAGCAAGGAATATTATAATATCATGTGATTAAGAATCAAGGCAGGAAAGTAAAGCAAGGTTATATTCTCGCTGCCTAGTAAGCTAGCGTATCTGTACGATCTGTTACAAAAATTTAGAAAGGGATGATCTCCACAGGTGTGATCCCTTTGTTCTTGTGGTAAAAAGCGTCCAAGGTCTGAAGTATACAAGTCTGACTGTGGTTACTTGGATATGGATGTAATAATGTAGTGGATGCAAGCTAGAAACAGTCGAAAAGCAGTCACAAATAACAATGTTTTAATTGGTTCGCCGTGACGAGAAAAAGCATTTCAATTGTTGCATGCACATTATTAGCATTAATAAACTAATTATACAACAGGCAACGCAAATGAAGAAAATGGTATTATTACGAAAGTAGGAATATCCTAAAAGAGTGTTATGATTAGATATATTTAATTTCTTGAAATGTACTGCTGACAAAGGCAGGTCTACTTTCATGACAATGTTTTTCGAACTCCATCTGACAAGGCATACATGGATAGTTTGTGCGTTCCTGTCGCGCGCATTATCCTTCGCTGCTGACAATACACCCACCATTGTGTTGTGCGACAGATCAATTGTTTATTTTTCTCAATAACTATTTTATTTGCGATCACGAATTGTCAGTTTGGCAAGCCCTAGATGAGTAAACAGTATCTGGCATGTGGCTATCATTCCGCCTGAAGGAACGCCCGTCATTATATTAATACTGCTCAGATCAAGAGAAGGAATAAAATCCTTTGTTAAGTTTCCATTCCCGTCGCTCAGTGTTAAAAATACGATGGGTTACGGGGATTCCACCAAAATTCCAATAGAATTGGCAATATAGTTTTGTGTGAGTTGTTAACTTTTTCTCATTCGAAGAAGCATCACCGTTTGTGAGTAATGGCCGCATTTCTCTTGGTGACTGGTTTAATTGTACTTCCTTTGTCACAGTGTAATTTGCCAAACTCATCTCACAGCGGCTATTGAGACAGAATTCCGGAACGGAGTGCCTCATTAAACAAGTAATTGGCAATCACAGAGCTCAATAGCTTCCGAAAAACCTCATAGTGTCGGTTTGTAGTTACATGAAAGAAGAAAATTCATGTTTATTTTCATACGAGGAAGCTCTTGTTTCGCTGGCTGTCGATAACTCTTAGTAAATTACAGTCACTGGAGTGAAATAAATAAAAAGGGAAGTACAAGTACTAATATATGGCCATAGATAAGAAAGTACCGTGTGTTTCAGATTTTGCAAAACACTCTCCTCCTTGTGTGCTTATCATTCGCCAAACTTTCGATGTCTCGAGCGGTTTAGGAGATACGAGAGATGGTGCGAGTATTTCATTGTCGCGGGCGTGAGATCGGAAGTGAGCGCGCTACATGGGATCCATTTTCTCGAGATCGGAGGCAGATAGAGACTTCCTCCCAAGTCTGAACAAAAATTCAGCATGTTAGCTAAATTTCATACGCAGCAACGTATGGTGTGATACGCACCAAACGCAAAATCATAGCGACCCCCAATTTTCGTTGCAAACTTTTTGAGTTTTGCGTAGTGTCTTACTGAAATGTGTACATCACAATAAGAATGGTCATTAGCGAGGTGATGGGCACTTCGCCACGAAGCTGACATATAACGCTACAGGTAAGGCAAAAATCATATATTTCCAGTGAACAGTTTCTGTAAAATCGTTTGAGAAAGATAAGAGGTTGCGCGCGCTTCGGTTCAGTCAGCGCAGAGCGTCGCCAGCCGGCGCGTGCGAAGTGACCCGTGCGGCACGTGCGTGTCGCGCTGTAGTCTCGTGTCACGTCACACGCGCTGTACGCGTCTCAATTTGCGCCTAGCCCGCAGCAGCAACTCCACGTGTAAACTGATGGCAGACCTCTCCCCAGTCCTGAATCGGCAGAAGTCGGTAAACGTCGGCAGGCTTCGGTAAGGCACGCAGTTTCGACTGCTGCCACCATTACGCAGCTGACTGTTGAAAGACTTGCACTCCATTCACCATTCACTGTTCGCATCTCATGTTTCTAATACACGCATTCTGGTATTCGGTAAACTAATAATTCAGGTAATATTAGTAATTTCCATGGGGTTGCCTGATTTATTTGACGATTCTTACAGCTTGTCTCACGCTGATCTGCGAGAGCAGCTTGGCACCAGGAATTTTCTTTATTTATGGTCGAGAGAGCAGTCTTCCTAGCAGCCATGATGGCTCCCCGTTTTTTATCCTTTTTTCAGATTGCCAGGGTAGCACGTGCTGGCGTCTGAAAGTTCAGCAGTGGCCAAAATTTCTCCTGCTCTCAGTTCCCCAACCTGCCTTACCAACCTTGTAACTGATATTTCTTCTCAGCTTTAACGTCGCGTGGTCGCCTCCCCGTGAAATTCCGGCCCTATGACGGTGTACCCGTGGTCTAGGGGTAGCGTCTTTGATTCATAATCGAAACGTCTTCGGTCCCGGGCTCGATCCCCGCCACTGCCTAAATTTTGATAAATAATCAGCATTGGCGGCCGAAGACTTCCGGCATAAGAAGTCAGCCTCATTCTGCCAACGGCCTTGTCAAAGAGGGCGGAGGAGCGGATAGAGGTTCAGGGCACTCTTGTCCTAGAGGTGGGAAATTGCCCCTAAAGGCGGAAGAATCAGCAATAATCAACGACATGAGGATGCAGAAGCCAATGGAAACCACTGCATTAAAGACGCGTAACGTGTATCCACAGGACATGTGGCCTGTAATTGAAGAAGTGTCGTGATGATCTCTCCATTGGCAAAAGATTCCGGAATAGTCCCCCATTCGGATCTCCGGGAGGGGACTGCCAAGGGGGAGGTTACCATGAGAAAAAGATTGAATAATCAACGAAAGGATAACGTTCTACGAGTGGGGGCGTGGAATGTCAGAAGCTTGAACGTGGTAGGGAAACTAGAAAATCTGGAAAGGCAAATGCAAAGGCTCAATCTAGATATAGTAGGGGTCAGTGAAGTGAAGTGGAAGGAAGACAAGGATTTCTGGTCAGATGAGTATCGGGTAATATCAACAGCAGCAGAAAATGGTATAAGAGGTGTAGGATTCGTTATGAATAGGAAGGTAGGGCAGAGGGTGTGTTACTGTGAACAGTTCAGTGACCGGGTTGTTCTAATGAGAATCGACAGCAGACCAACACCGACAACGATAGTTCAGGTATACATGCCGACGTCGCAAGCTGAAGATGAACAGATAGAGAAAGTGTATGAGGATATTGAAAGGGTAATGCAGTATGTAAAGGGGGACGAAAATCTAATAGTCATGGGCGATTGGAATGCAGTTGTAGGGGAAGGAGTAGAAGAAAAGGTTACAGGAGAATATGGGCTTGGGACAAGGAATGAAAGAGGAGAAAGACTAATTGAGTTCTGTAACAAGTTTCAGCTAGTAATAGCGAATACCTTGTTCAAGAATCACAAGAGGAGGAGGCATACTTGGAAAAGGCCGGGAGATACGGGAAGATTTCAATTAGATTACATCATGGTCAGACAGAGATTCCGAAATCAGATACTGGACTGTAAGGCGTACCCAGGAGCAGATATAGACTCAGATCACAATATGGTAGTGATGAAGAGTAGGCTGAAGTTTAAGAGATTGGTCAGGAAGAATCAATACGCAAAGAAGTGGGATACGGAAGTACTAAGGAATGACGAGATACGTTTGAAATTCTCTAACGCTATAGATACAGCAATAAGGAATAGCGCAGTACGCAGTACAAAATGGTTCAAATGGCTCTGAGCACTATGGGACTCAACTGCTGTGGTCATCAGTCCCCTAGAACTTAGAACTACTTAAACCTAACTAACCTAAGGACAGCACACAACACCCAGCCATCACGAGGCAGAGAAAATCCCTGACCACGCCAGGAATCGAACCCAGGAACCCGGGCGTGAGAAGCGAGAACGCTACCGCACGACCACGAGATGCGGGCAGTAGGCAGTACAGTTGAAGGGGAATGGACATCTCGAAAAAGGGCCATCACAGAAGTTGGGAAGAAATACATAGGTACAAAGAAGGTAGCTGCGAAAAAACCGTGGGTAACAGAAGAAATACTTCAGTTGATTGATGAAAGGAGGAGGTACAAACATGTTCCGGGAAAATCAGGAATACAGAAATAAAAGTCGCTGAGGAATGAAATAAACAGGAAGTGCAGGGAAGCTAAGACGAAATGTCTGCAGGAAAAATGTGAAGACATTGAAAAAGATATGATTGTCGGAAGGACAGACTCAGCATACAGGAAAGTCAAAACAACCTTTGGTGACATTAAAAGCAACGGTGGTAACATTAAGAGTGCAACGGGAATTCCACTGTTAAATGCAGAGGAGAGAGCAGATAGGTGGAAAGAATACATTGAAAGCCTCTATGAGGGTGAATATTTGTCTGATGTGATATAAGAAGAAACGAGTCGATTTAGAAGAGAGAGGGGATCCAGTATTAGAATCGGAATTTAAAAGAGCTTTGGAGGACGTACGGTCAAATAAGGCAGAAGGGATAGATAACATTCCATCAGAATTTCTAAAATCATTTGGGGAAGTGGCAACAAAACGACTATTCACGTTGGTGTGTAGAATATATGAGTCTGGCGATATGCCATCTGACTTTCGGAAAAGCATCATCCACACAATTCCGAAGACGGCAAGAGCTGACAAGTGCGAGAATTATCGCACAATCAGCTTAACAGCTCATGCATAGAAGCTGCTTATAAGAATAACATACAGAAAAATGGAAAAGAAAATTGAGAATGCGCTAGGTGAAGACCAGTTTGGTTTTAGCAGAAGTAAAGGGACGAGAGAGGCAATTCTGACGTTACGGCTAATAATGGAAGCAAGGCTAAAGAAAAATCAAGACACTTTCATAGGATTTGTCGACCTGGAAAAAGCGTCCGACAATATAAAATGGTGCAAGCTGTTCGAGATTCTGAAAAAAGTAGGGGTACAATATGTACAACAACCAAGAGGGAATGATAAGAATGGACGATCAAGAACGAAGTGCTCGTATTAAGAAGGGTGTAAGACAAGGCTGTAGCCTTTCGCCCCTACTCTTCAATCTGTACATCGAGAAAGCAATGATGGAAATAAAAGAAAGGTTCAGGAGTGGAATTAAAATACAAGGTGAAAGGATATCAATGATACGATTCGCTGATGACATTGCTATCCTGAGTGAAAGTGAAGAAGAATTAAATGATCTACTGAACGGAATGAACAGTCTAATGAGTACACAGTATGGTTTGAGAGTAAATCGGAGGAAGACGAAGGTAATGAGAAGTAGTAGAAATGAGAACAGCGAGAAACTTAACATCAGGATTGATGGTCACGAAGTCAATGAAGTTAAGGAATTCTGCTACGTAGGCAGTAAAATAACCAATGACGGACGGAGCAAGGAGGACATCAAAAGCAGAGTCGCTATGGCAAAAAAGGCATTTCTGGCCAAGATAAGTCTACTAATATCAAATACCGGCCTTAATTTGAGGAAGAAATTTCTGAGGATGTACGTCTGGAGTACAGCATTGTATGGTAGTGAAACATGGACTGTGGGAAAACCGGAACCGAAGAGAATCGAAGCATTCGAGATGTGGTGCTATAGACGAATGTTGAAAATTAGGTGGACTGATAAGGTAAGGAATGAGGAGGTTCTACGCAGAATCGGAGAGGAAAGGAATATGTGGAAAACACTGATAAGGAGAAGGGAGAGGGTGATAGGACATCTGCTAAGACGTGAGGGAATGACTTCCATGGTACTAGAGGAAGCTGTCGAGGGCGAAAACTGTGGAGGAAGACAGAGATTGGAATACGTCAAGAAAATAATTGAGGACGTAGGTTGCAAGTGCTACTCTGAGATGAAGAGGTTAGCACAGGAAAGGAATTCGTGGCGGGCCGGATGAAACCAGTCAGTAGACTGATGGAAAGAAAGAAAAGATTGGCCAGTTCAGGTGCGCGCCCGTTTTTCGCGGGCGGGCACCAACCGCCCTCCGCGGATGGATAGTGGACAAAGGGGCAGTAGGGACAGTAGTGCAGTTCTAGTGTGACCGTGGAGGGGCCGCTTCCAGGAGATGGAGTTCGGTAAGCACGAGCGCCGACGAGCACTGTAGATTCGCGCCCTGCGGCCCAGAGGGAACCTGATAGGTCGTTGGACTGACGTGAGCTCCTTGAATCACGGTTTCTGCAATGTTTTCCGTGTTATAAGACTGTAGGGTTTTCCTTATACAGTCGGGCGCCATTTGCGAGACGTGTCGATTACTCACAGAAGCTTGCAGTACGCCACTAAAGTGCGTACATTCATGCTCACTTTTCCACTTCGCCCGACGGTACGTCCCCTTCAGTTCTCCTGTGTAAAATTCGTGTCACAATCTTAGCTTGAAAACTTGTGCCCTTTGTTCTACGCCACATGGCGAGTGTCTGGCGCCCCTTCGTGTTTCGTTAACGTAGTCGGACCGCGAGCCAAAGTTATTTGAATAGTTTCCCGTCTTGCTGGTGGAACACGTATGTATTCAGTAGCAGCGATGGCGAGGCACGACAGAATCTCTGACCAGCGAGTTATTTATCGTTGCTAGCCTGCGCTTGACCGCGCGAGAGTTGAGTTGCGAGGCAGTTGTGGTACGTAGCGAGTCGCGAGAGCGTGTAGTTCGTTCGTGCCAGTAGCGCGCGAGAGACAGTCGGAGTCGTGTGTGAGGTGTCGACGGTCGTCGGCATGGGTCCCTGGTCAAGGTTCAGGACGAGGTATATTTTTTAAATAAGGTAATGATGCAGCATTGCGCACATCTGATAATGTAATGTATAATAACTGTAATTAATTTGTTCAAGGATTGCCCCAATAATAATTTTCTCCTCAAACCAATCATTTTTTTAGAAAAGAATCATTACAATTGAAACAATATTTCCTTTGCTTTTCCTCCCAGAATCAATTTATCAGGTTACTCTTAACGTTTATTTTGTGGGGACTTAATATTTTTGCACATTGTTATTATCATTGAGTTTTATTACTGTGGGAAGCTAACGTTTGGCACTATTTGCAATTCTTTTCATTTAAAAATAATTACGGGGACGTTACACTTAGCAGAATGAATATTTACATTTAAAAATTATCTTTCATTTTTGCGGGAAGGTTACACCTGGATCTATTCCCATTAACATTTGATTATTGTCGTGTTCAAAATTCTCCGGGGAAGTTACACTGGTTGTATTCCTTTAGTACAGGAGGCTAACTAGCGATTCACCCACAGTAGCATCTTTCTCAGTCTTTGGCTGATTCGTGGTGGTGGTCCTTGCATGCCTGCAACCCCTTCCTTTAGTACATTGCACCCCCATTTCATAATACGGCGATCGTCCCTAAAATTCCTTGTCTCCTGCTATCGTGGCTTATTATGAACGAGTGTTGGGGGGGGGGGGGGGCAAGCTGCTGAACTCAATTCTTTCTTCCCCCACCCCCATTTGATTGTGTAATTGTTCAGTATTCAACTGTTAAGTAAACGAGTCCTTTAATCTGTACATTCTCCCTTTCATTGCGTGAAGCCATCCTTAGTGTCACAGTAGGACAATGAAGAACTATATCGGTTGCTACAAGGTCTCGCGCCATTAACGATAGGATGAAGATTCAATATCGCGCGCATGGCACCGATAACAGTAACAATAATTTTCATTTATCCCCCATCGATAAACTGGGAAGTGTTCACGGGTCAGTGTGAGTACGTGAGCACTAAATCCGCTTGATGTGGTGGAAGTAGTGGCCTCTGTTTTACCTTGCTGGTTTTTAAAAAAAAGGAATATCAAAAATTACAGCCCCTACACACAGGGATAGTAACCCGTACAACAAAACGAGCCACCGCTTTTACTGTGTTGTACGAGGTAGCCACTGTCGTCTGCTTCGTTATTGTTTTGTGCTGTACTGTTCTGCGTGTTTTTATTGTGCAGTTGGGCTAAACATTATGGAAGTGAGTGAAGAGGCAGTTAGTTGCTGGCCCATCTCGGGAGTCGCCAGCAACCCCTACCGGTAGGCATACGGTTAGAAGGAAACCAGTATTACGTAGCGATGCTCGCAAAATTATATTGCGTGTGACTGAATGCTGCAAAAGGGAAAGGGAGCAGAAAAAACTGCTTCACCCCATTTACAAACCTTCAGTGAGAACTGCTACATACACAGGACGAACCGTGCGTAGCATCGTAAGATTCAAACAGTTTTCCAAGAATCGTCCTGGCGTATCACCACAAACGCCTGGCAAGAAAAGGTGAGTTTCCAATTTCAGATATTTTGTTCGCCATCACTTTGAAGGAGCCCCCTATTTCGTCCGAATTACCTTGTTTTTCCAGAATGAGATTTTCACTCTGCAGCGGAGAGTGCGCTGATATGAAACTTCCTGGCAGATTAAAACTGTGTGCCGCACCGAGACTCGAACTCGGGACCTTTGCCTTTCGCGGACAAGTGCTCTACCAACTGAGCTACCCGAGCACGACTCACGCCCCGTCCTCACAGCTTTCCTTCTGGTAGCTCAGTTGGTAGAGCACTTGCCCGCGAAAGGCAAAGGTACGGAGTTCGAGTCTCTGGCGCACACACAATTTTAATCTGCCACGAAGTTTCATACCTTATATTTCATTTTTCCTTGCTACCGTATTGCTTTGTATGGAAACACCACTGGTTACTGTATTATTTCGAAACATATTCATATTACAGTACATTTCCAAATTCAAAAAAAAATACATGCAGTGCAGAAGGCATTTTGTTATCAATCTTTGTCTGTTTCAACTTAGGAAAAGAAGAGAAATCGAAATAATGATCGATGATTTCAACCAGCGTGTCATTCGCGACACGATAGCGGAATTGTATTCAGTGCGGAAGATTGTGCCGAGCCTGCGAACACTGCTTCCAGTTCGGAGAACAACTAACCAAATTTTCATTGCAATCGAATGAAAGGTTTGTCAACGTATCGTAGACACACACACACACACACACACACACACACACACACACACACACACACACACATATATATATATATATATATATATATATATATATATATATATTTTAATGCACATGACGATTTCAGTTTTGTTGACGAACAACATTTAAAGCGTGTTTTACTTCCAAGCCTTTCGTCTGGTTTCGTGTAAGCATGACGCGCAATTAGTAGTGCCAGCACTGCAACTGGTAGGTGGGCCTTGTCCCCCCCCCAACGGCTCCCCTCCCCTCGCCAGCCAATGCTTGCTTCCCCCTTTCCTCCTCTCCCCGCACTCCCCCTCGCAACTGTGCCTTCTTACAGTTAACACACAGTGCAGCCGTCCACAACGACGAAAGAGTTGCCAGTGTGGGAGTTTGTGCAGTAATTCGTCTCTCTATCGTGTCCCAGGATATATCCTATGGGATTCTAGTCTGGCCATCTGGGTGGCCAAATCATTCGCTCGAATCGGGAACAACTGCGGCGTGGTGACACGGCCTGTGGTCATCCATGAACATTTCTACGATTGTTTGGTAGCATGACGTCAATCAATGGCTACAAATGGTCTCCAACCAGCCAAACATACCCATTTCCAGTCAACCATCGGTTCACTTCGACCACAGGAAGACTGCACTGTACTTCCTTCTCTAGATTGTCGCACAGTTGACAAAATGGTAGATATCGAAATGGACGACAGAGGGATAGAGAAACAATTAAAATCGCTCAAAAGAGGAAAGGCCGCTGGACCTGATGGGCTACCAGTTCGATTTTTACACAGAGTACGCGAAGGAACTTGCCCCCCTTCTTGCAGGGGTGTACCGTAGGTCTCTAGAAGAGCGTGGCGTTCCAAAGGATTGGAAAAGGGCACAGGGCATCCCCGTTTTCAAGAAGGGACGTCGAACAGATGTGCAGAACTATAGACCTATATCTCTAACGTCGATCAGTTGTAGAATTGTGGAACACGTATTATGTTCGAGTATAATGACTTTTCTGGAGACTAGAAATCTACTCTGTAGGAATCAGCATGCGTTTCGAAAAAGACGGTCATGTGAAACCCAGCTCGCGCTATTCGTCCACGAGACTCAGAGGGCCATAGACACGGGTTCCCAGGTAGATGCCGTGTTTCTTGACTTCCGCAAGGCGTTCGATACAGTTCCCCACAGCCGTTTAATGAACAAGGTAAGAGCATACGGACTATCAGACCAAATGTGTGATTGGATTGAGGAGTTGATAGATAACAGAACGCAGCATGTCATTGTCAATACAGAGAAGTCTTCCGAAGTAAGAGTGATTTCAGGTGTGCCGCAAGGGAGTGTCTTAGGACCGTTGCTATTCACAATATACATAAATGACCTTGTGGATAACATTGGAAGTTCACTGAGGATTTTTGCGCATAATGCTGTGGTATATCGAGAGGTTGTAACAATGGAAAATTGTACTGAATGCAGGAGGATATGCAGCGAATTGACGCATGGTGCAGGGAATGGCAATTGAATCTCGACAAGTGTAATGTGCTGTGAATACATAGAAAGATCCCTTATCATTTAGCTACAATATAGCAGGTCAGCAACTGGAAGCGGTTAATTCCGTAAATTATCTGGGAGTACGCATTAGGAGTGATTTAAAATGGAATAATCGTATAAAGTTGATCGTCGCTAAAGCAGATGCCAGACTGAAATTCATTGGAAGAATCCTAAGGAAATGCAACCCGAAAGCAAAGGGAGTAGGTTACAGTACGCTTGTTCGCCCACTGCTCGAATACTGCTCACCAGTGTGGGATACGTACCAGATAGGGTTGATAGAAGAGAGAGAGAGAAGATCCAACGGAGAGCAGCGCGCTTCGTTACCGGATCATTTAGTAATCGCGAAAGCGTTACGGAGATGACAGAAACTGCAGTGGAAGACTCTGCAGGAGAGACGCTCAGTAGCTCGGTACGGGCTTCTGTTGAAGTTTCGAGAACATACCTTCACCGAGGAGTCGAGCAGTATATTGCTCCCTCCTACGTATATCTCGCGAAGAGACCGTGAGGATAAAATCAGAGAGATTAGAGCCCACACAGAGGCATACCGACAATCCTCCTTTCCACGAACAATACGAGACTGGAATAGAAGGGAGAACCGATAGAGGTACTCAAGGTACCCTCCGCCACACACCGTCAGGCGGCTTCAGAGTATGGATGTAGATGTAGGACCCAGCGCATTCCATGTAAACACAGCCCACATCATTATGGAGCCCACCACCGGTTTGCACAGTGCGTTGTGGACAACTTCCGTCCACAGCTTCGTGAGATGAGCGCCACACTCGAGCCCTACCATCAGCTATCGGGAATCGGCTAACCGAGCCACAGTCTTCCAGTGCGCACCTGACACGGTGGCGAGCCCAGCAGAGCCGTTGCGGGCGGCGACGCGCTGTTAGCAAAGGAGATCGCGTCGGCCTTCTGCTGCCACAGCCGATTAACGCCAAATACCGCCCCACTGTCGTGACGGATCGTCCGCCGTACGTCCCACATCCATTTCTGCTGTTATTTCACGCATTGTTGCTTGTCTGCCAGCACTGGCAATTATAAGCGAACACCGCTGCTCTCGGTCGTTAAGTGAAACCCGTCAAGCGTTGTCCACGGCGAGAGGTAATGCCCGAAATTTGGTTTTCACTGCACAATCTGGACACTGTGCATCTCGCAATATTGAAATCCCTAACAATTTCCGAAACAGACTGTCGCGTGTGCCTAGCTCCAACCAGCGCTCCGCGTTGGAAGTCTGTTAATTCCTTTCGTGCGGCTATAATCACACCGGAGACTTTTTTCACGCGAATCACCCGAGTACAAATGACGGATCCGGCAACGCACTGCCCTGTTATACCACGTGTACACGACACTATCGGCGTCTTTATATGTGCATATGGCTACCACGTGACTTCTGTTACCTCAGGGTACAGCTTAAAGGCGAAGCTCTGATGCAAAGGCGTACGGCTGGTGTGCAGCCATCACGGCTGCAAGTTAGGCGATGGCGGCATGTTCACACTTGCTACCGAAACGGGTAGCCAGGTGGTAAACTAATTTTTTCTACCAAATTTAGTTGTTCCGCTCGTGTCGGTCGCTGTTCCGAAGCACTGTCTCGGGAATTTGTACGGCCCCTGGTCACATCACATCATTAGAACTTGAGTCTTCAACTTCGTATGAGTGAAGAAGACGCAATCTGTTTATTGAGCAAACAGTAAAGGAAACTAAAGAAAAATTTGCAGTAGGAATTAAAATCCATGGACAAGAAATAAAAGCTTGGAGGTTTGCCGACGACACTAACTCTGTCAGACAACGAAGTACCTGGAAGAGCAGTTGAATGGAATGGAGAGTGTCTTGAAAGCAGCATACAAGACGAACATAAAAAAAAAGCAAAACGAGGATAATCGGATGTGGTCGAATTAAATCGAGTGATCTGCGGGAACTAGATTAGGAAATGACACGCTTAAAGTAGTAGACGAGTTTTGCTATTTGGGGAGCAAAATAACTGGTGATGGTTTAACCTGGGAGGATACGAAATGCAGCCTGGCTATGGCAAGGAATGCGTTTCTGAAGAAGAAAAATTTATTAGTATAGAGTACACATGTCTCTGGAAGTATTTTCTGGAAGTATTTTCTGGAAGTATTTTCTGGAAGTATTTTCTGGAAGTATTTTCTGGAAGTATTTTCTGGAAGTATTTTCTGGAAGTATTTTCTGGAAGTATTTTCTGGAAGTATTTTCTGGAAGTATTTTCTGGAAGTATTTTCTGGAAGTATTTTCTGGAAGTATTTTCTGGAAGTATTTTCTGGAAGTATTTTCTGGAAGTATTTTCTGGAAGTATTTTCTGGAAGTATTTTCTGGAAGTATTTTCTGGAAGTATTTTCTGGAAGTATTTTCTGGAAGTATTTTCTGGAAGTATTTTCTGGAAGTATTTTCTGGAAGTATTTTCTGGAAGTATTTTCTGGAAGTATTTTCTGGAAGTATTTTCTGGAAGTATTTTCTGGAAGTATTTGTATGGAGTGTAGCCATGTATTGAAGTGAAACATGGACGATAAATAATTTGTGCAGAAAGAGAAGCGAAACTTTCGAAATGTGGTGCTAAAGAAGAATGCTCAAGATTACGTGAGTAGATCACACAAATAATGAGGAGGTACTGAAAAGAACTGGGGAGAAGACGGATTACTGGCACAACTTGAGTAGAAGAAGGGATCGGTTTGTAGGACACGTTTTGAGGCATCAAGGGATCACCAATTTAGTATTGGAGGGCAGCGTGGAGGGTAAAAATCGTAGAGGGAGAGTACATTTTCAGTATCACTTTATGCGTTTGGTCGTTTACTAGTCGGTAGTTGTGAATATTATATTATTTATGATCGTAAAAATTTGTAGACTGCCAAATAACATTGTAAATTTAATAAAAGGTTATCCGATTACACGTATTTTTCCTATTCCATCAACTGTAATATAAATAATAGAGAAAATGACTGTGCTAGAAACAAAAAAAAAAAAAAAAAAGACTGAGGAGCGGGAGTCGATCAAGCGACCCAACGGTTAGAGACTCGATCGCTAACCACTCGGCTGCCGGCGCTTAATGGTAAAAATGGCGACGCAGAGGCGTATATATTGGACGACCGGAATTGTTCTGAGATTTAGTCAGTAACGCCTGGGAAGTACGGACGCGCTGCTGCTCACACACTTTGACGTCCTCGTCGAGTACTAGGAGTGTGAGTTCTTTAAACGTTCAGGAAAGTGACCAGTCAAAGGAAAAATTACAAATATGGCTTACTAAAGGGCTAACATGTGCAGTACAGTACTTTAATGTTCTGCTAGGCACTCAGTTATATCCCGAAGAGTCCTTAGTCTTCAATGATTCAATTATTCCTATTGCGAATTGAAATATTACTGTATCTTATTGCTGTCAGAACCCCTCAGGGAGCATTAAAGATAAACACCAGCCTTAATTGTTCAATTGTAAAGTGACCAGTTTCCAAATTACATACAAAAATAACCAGTATTTCAGTTTACATATAATTCGAAAACGACGCTTTGCTGATTGACATTGTTCTTATGTGAAAAACACAAATTAAATGTGAAATTAATACTGTAACTAATCGAAAGAAATGCAGCACATGGCCAGGATGTACCAGTAAACCTATCATTATAAAATTACTACAGCAATTTAAATCGAACATATAAATAAACCACGTTAATTGAATCTCCGATATATGTTAGCTCTAAAATTCAGGCACTAGTTGATTTGTTATACATAAATTCAGAAATGTAATTGTTAACTGTAAAATAATTAGTCAAAAAATGTTATATTAACTCTTAGGTAAGTTGAAAATACACTCCTGGAAATGGAAAAAAGAACACTGACACCGGTGTGTCAGACCCACCATACTTGCTCCGGACACTGCGAGAGGGCTGTACAAGCAATGATCACACGCACGGCACAGTGGACACACCAGGAACCGCGGTGTTGGCCGTCGAATGGCGCTAGCTGCGCAGCATTTGTGCACCGCCGCCGTCAGTGTCAGCCAGTTTGCCGTGGCATACGGAGCTCCATCGCAGTCTTTAACACTGGTAGCATGCCGCGACAGCGTGGACGTGAACCGTATGTGCAGTTGACGGACTTTGAGCGAGGGCGTATAGTGGGCATGCGGGCTGCCGGGTGGACGTACCGCCGAATTGCTCAACACGTGGGGCGTGAGGTCTCCACAGTACATCGATGTTGTCGCCAGTGGTCGGCGGAAGGTGCACGTGCCCGTCGACCTGGGACCGGACCGCAGCGACGCACGGATGCACGCCAAGACCGTAGGATCCTACGCAGTGCCGTAGGGGACCGCACCGCCACTTCCCAGCAAATTAGGGACACTGTTGCTCCTGGGGTATCGGCGAGGACCATTCGCAACCGTCTCCATGAAGCTGGGCTACGGTCCCGCACACCGTTAGGCCGTCTTCCGCTCACGCCCCAACATCGTGCAGCCCGCCTCCAGTGGTGTCGCGACAGGCGTGAATGGAGGGACGAATGGAGACGTGTCGTCTTCAGCGATGAGAGTCGCTTCTGCCTTGGTGCCAATGATGGTCGTATGCGTGTTTGGCGCCGTGCAGGTGAGCGCCACAATCAGGACTGCATACGACCGAGGCACACAGGGCCAACACCCGGCATCATGGTGTGGGGAGCGATCTCCTACACTGGCCGTACACCACTGGTGATCGTCGAGGGGACACTGAATAGTGCACGGTACATCCAAACCGTCATCGAACCCATCGTTCTACCATTCCTAGACCGGCAAGGGAACTTGCTGTTCCAACAGGACACTGCACGTCCGCATGTATCCCGTGCCACCCAACGTGCTCTAGAAGGTGTAAGTCAACTACCCTGGCCAGCAAGATCTCCGGATCTGTCCCCCATTGAGCATGTTTGGGACTGGATGAAGCGTCGTCTCACGCGGTCTGCACGTCCAGCACGAACGCTGGTCCAACTGAGGCGCCAGGTGGAAATGGCATGGCAAGCCGTTCCACAGGACTACATCCAGCATCTCTACGATCGTCTCCATGGGAGAATAGCAGCCTGCATTGCTGCGAAAGGTGGATATACACTGTACTAGTGCCGACATTGTGCATGCTCTGTTGCCTGTGTCTGTGTGCCTGTGGTTCTGTCAGTGTGATCATGTGATGTATCTGACCCCAGGAATGTGTCAATAAAGTTTCCCCTTCCTGGGACAATGAATTCACGGTGTTCTTATTTCAGTTTCCAGGAGTGTAGGCTCACCTTGTTCAGCACTGAGATTGCTAAAAATTTACAATGTGTAGCTCATATTCGGTGAAACTTTTGCTTGTGATTTTATGTAAAATTGTAATTTTCATTGTAGGTAATTGTTAACAAATGTATAAATAGACGTGACGCAGGCACCCTGGGGCACTAGTTCTTTGGCTAGGGTTGCGAGCAAATGTATTGGTTCAAATGGCTCTGAGCACTATGGGACTTAACTTTTCAGGTCATCAGTCGCCTAGAACTTAGAACTAATTAAACCTAACTAACCTAAGGACATCACACACATCCGTGCCCGAGGCAGGATTCGAACCTGCGACCGTAGCGGTCGCTCGGTTCCAGACTGTAGCGCCTAGAACCGCACGGCCACTCCGGCCGGGTTAGTGGGTAGGTTCTTATGACCACAGCAGTTATTATGTGACAGTAAACGACGTGTGCACCAAGTTCGGGTGGAATCGCTGAAATGGTTCAGGAGAAAACGTGGCAAACACACGCACACGCACACACACACACACACACACACACACACACACACACACACACACACACACACACACCTGACTGTCCGCGATATTAAACCGAGTCCCCGGTTCGTGCCCCGCCGCGGTTCGTCGATGTCGTAATTACGCGCTCGCCGTGCGCTGCCCCTAATGGCGCGCCCGCCAGCGAGTAATTAAACGCTGTGTGTAATTCCGGAACTGGGGCGCATCGGGGACGCAGTATCTGGAAGCGGCGCTCCGGCGGCTGCGGTGATAAAGCGACGCCGACAACGCGCGTGCGTGCGTGCGTGCGTGCGTGCGTGCGTGCGTGCGTGCGTGCGTGGGTGGGTGGGTAGCGGCCGAGTCGCTTTCAGCGTGCTCATCCGCTCTCGCCACCCCAGAGAACACTGACGCGATTGAACTTCATGCGATGTCCTTTCGATAGCGTCCGAGCGGGTTGACTGACGGATGGTGTCTTGGAAAGAGCTTACAAAGTCAACGTGAACGAGTGGAAATTAAATGCAGTCGATTTACAGCGTAATTATAGTTACACTTTCACAACGCTAGAGAAACAACACCACTGGTCAGAATGACGTCAAATTGCAACGAAATATTATCGGAAAAAGGGGGAAAACGTATGGCAGAAGAAAAAAAAAAATAGTGTGACATTTGATCAATAGACGCCGCTGTATGTGCCAGGATACGTAAATGGGAACACCTGTCACGCGCGCGACCCACTGAAGTCTGTATAAACACGCCGGGTACACCAGCTTCTCCTCCCTTCACGTCTGCGACGTTCGCCATGACTGTCTCAATGCAGGATCGCGCTCTGCCTGTAGAGCTGTATTACAAGAACGATGACTCTGCACACGTCGCTCTGCGCAAGTTCCGGACACTGAAGGGTTTTGGAAAAGGCGTTGGTCCGATGCAGAGGTGGAGAGGGCCTCTGGCTAACTAAATTTGATGAAAACGTCTCTCCGGAACAGACTAACTACTATTACAGTGAACGCAATAATTACAATAAGAGCTCGTCTTAATCGTGTCGCTAAATGCTGTCACGGTTACGAGCTGCCGGAGAAGGTATTCCAAGAAATCGGCACTATAAGAGCATATGCTCCACCGATGTCTTGACTGGACACGCAGACCTAGCGCTGACTTTGATCTTAAGTTCAATGTTTCGATTTATGAGGGGCTGTGTGGGGTCAGTGTTTTTATATGGCGTGGAAAGTTGGACGTTGAAGGTGAACACCGTCAGCAAGTGGGAAGTATTCGAGATGTAGTTACATCGAGGAATACTTAAAATTCCGTGGACAGCAAGGAAAACAAATGAACAGCTCTTCAGAGTAGTAAAAGAGTCCGCGAACTGCTTACCACAACAAAACTTAAGGAAACTGCTTACTCAGACCATATGATACGAAATGAAACGTATCACCTTCTTAATCTGATACTCGAGGGGAAGACTGAAGGCGAAAGAGGAATTGGCAGCAGAAAAAAATGTCATGGATCAGGAATAAGAGACGCTGACAACTTGATCCATGCTGGAAGAGAGAAAGACAACGCTGGGCAAATTAGATCGCAAATATCGATTAACAGCTGTGCAGAAGAGGAGGAAGAAGACGAAGACGAAGAGGAAGAGGAAGAAGACGAAGACGAAGACGAAGACGAAGAGGAAGAAGACGAAGACGAAGACGAAGAGGAAGAGGAAGAAGACGAAGACGAAGACGAAGACGAAGAGGAAGAAGACGAAGACGAAGACGAAGAGGAAGAGGAAGAAGACGAAGACGAAGACGAAGAGGAAGAGGAAGAAGACGAAGACGAAGACGAAGAGGAAGAGGACGAAGAGGAAGAGGAAGAGGACGAAGACGAAGACGAAGACGAAGACGAAGACGAAGACGAAGACGAGGACGAGGACGAGGACGAGGACGAAGACGAAGACGAAGACGAAGACGAAGAGGAAGAGGAAGAGGAAGAGGACGAAGACGAAGACGAAGACGAAGACGAAGACGAAGAGGAAGACGAAGACGAAGACGAAGACGAAGACGAAGACGAAGACGAAGACGAAGACGAGGACGAGGACGAGGACGAGGACGAAGACGAAGACGAAGACGAAGACGAAGAGGAAGAGGAAGAGGAAGAGGACGAAGACGAAGACGAAGACGAAGACGAAGACGAAGACGAAGACGAAGACGAAGACGAAGACGAAGACGAAGACGAAGACGAAGAGGAAGAGGAAGAGGAAGAGGACGAAGACGAAGACGAAGACGAAGACGAAGACGAAGACGAAGACGAAGACGAAGACGAAGACGAAGACGAAGACGAAGACGAAGACGAAGACGAAGACGAAGACGAAGACGAAGACGAAGACGAAGACGAAGACGAAGACGAAGACGAAGACGAAGACGAAGACGAAGACGAAGACGAAGACGAAGACGAAGACGAAGACGAAGACGAAGACGAAGACGAAGACGAAGACGAAGACGAAGACGAAGACGAAGACGAAGACGAAGACGAAGACGAAGACGAAGACGAAGACGAAGACGAAGACGAAGACGAAGACGAAGACGAAGACGAAGACGAAGACGAAGACGAAGACGAAGACGAAGACGAAGACGAAGACGAAGACGAAGACGAAGACGAAGACGAAGACGAAGACGAAGACGAAGACGAAGACGAAGACGAAGACGAAGACGAAGACGAAGACGAAGACGAAGACGAAGACGAAGACGAAGACGAAGACGAAGACGAAGACGAAGACGAAGACGAAGACGAAGACGAAGACGAAGACGAAGACGAAGACGAAGACGAAGACGAAGACGAAGACGAAGACGAAGACGAAGACGAAGACGAAGACGAAGACGAAGACGAAGACGAAGACGAAGACGAAGACGAAGACGAAGACGAAGACGAAGACGAAGACGAAGACGAAGACGAAGACGAAGACGAAGACGAAGACGAAGACGAAGACGAAGACGAAGACGAAGACGAAGACGAAGACGAAGACGAAGACGAAGACGAAGACGAAGACGAAGACGAAGACGAAGACGAAGACGAAGACGAAGACGAAGACGAAGACGAAGACGAAGACGAAGACGAAGACGAAGACGAAGACGAAGACGAAGACGAAGACGAAGACGAAGACGAAGACGAAGACGAAGACGAAGACGAAGACGAAGACGAAGACGAAGACGAAGAGGAAGAGGAAGAGGAAGAGGAAGAGGAAGAGGAAGAGGAAGAGGAAGAGGAAGAGGAAGAGGAAGAGGAAGAGGAAGAGGAAGAGGAAGAGGAAGAGGAAGAGGAAGAGGAAGAGGAAGAGGAAGAAGACGAAGAGGAAGAGGAAGAGGAAGAGGAAGAGGAAGAGGAAGAAGACGAAGACGAAGACGAAGACGAAGAGGAAGAGGAAGAGGAAGAGGAAGAGGAAGAGGAAGAGGAAGAGGAAGAGGAAGAGGAAGAGGACGGAGACGGAGACGGAGACGGAGACGGAGGAAGAAGAAGACGAAGACGGAGACGAAGAGGAGGAGGAGGAGGAGGAGGAGGAAGATGAAGACAGAGAGGAGGAAGATGAGGAGGAGGAGGAGGAGGAGGAGGAGGAGGAAGATGAAGACAGAGAGGAGGAAGATGAGGAGGAGGAGGAGGAGGAGGAGGAGGAAGATGAAGACGGAGAGGAGGAGGAGGAAGATGAAGACGAGGAGGAGGACGGAGGAGGAGGAGGAGGAGGAGGAGGAGGAGGAGGACGGAGGAGGAGGAGGAGGACGGAGGAGGACGGAGGAGGACGGAGGAGGAGGAGGACGGAGGAGGAGGAGGACGGAGGAGGAGGAGGACGGAGGAGGAGGAGGACGGAGGAGGAGGAGGACGGAGGAGGAGGGGGACGGAGGAGGAGGAGGACGGAGGAGGAGGAGGACGGAGGAGGAGGAGGACGGAGGAGGAGGAGGACGGAGGAGGAGGAGGACGGAGGAGGAGGAACAAGAAGGTAGGTTCATTTGGGGGAGGGGACCAGACAGTGAGGTCATCGGATTAGGGAAGGAAGTCGGCCGTATCCTTTCACGGGAACCATCCCGGCATTTGCACGGAGCGGTTTAGGGAAATCACGGAAAACCTGAATCAGGACGGCCGCACGCGGGTTTGGACCGTACTTCTCCCGATTATGGGTCCTGTGCGACACGTCGCTCGGTAACTTGAATACAAGGGAGAGCTTTCCGAATGTTTTGGTCTAGATCAGGGCCTCCCGAAGTTTTCCTGATACAATGCGACCACGGAACAGTTTGCAAATGCTCGTGCTTTGCTGGGGGACGTTTACTATCTTAAAGATTAAATATTTTGTTTAAAATTAGACACAGTTCTCTTATTCAGTCACAAATTTTATATCATAAGTAGCACCACTGAAAGATCTAAACAGAAACAAGGCCCGGGAGTAGACAACATTCCGCATGAACTAGTCATAGCCTTGGGGGAGCCAACCGTGAGAAAACGAGACAGGCGAAATAATCTCAGACTTCACGAACAGTATTACAACTCCAATTCCAAAGAAAGAAGCTGCTGACAGGTGTGAAAATTACCGAACTATCAGTTTAATAAGTCACAGCTGCAAAATACTAACGCGAATTCTTTACAGAAGAATGGAAAAACTGGTAGAAGCCGACCTCGGGGAGAATCAGTTTGCATTCAGAAGAAATATTGAAACATGCGAGGCCATACTGACGACTTCTCTTAGAAGACAGGCTAAGGAAATTCAAACCTATGTTTCCACCGTTTGTAGACCTATAGAAAGCTTTTGACAATGTTGACTGGAATACTCTCTTTCAAATTGTGAAGGTGGCAGGGGTCAAATACAGGGAGCGAAAGCATATTTACAATTTGTATAGAAAGCTGAGTGTCGAGGGGCACGAAAAGGAAGCAGTGGTTGAGAGTGAGGGTTGTAGACTTTCCCGAACGTTATTCAAGCTGTATTTCAGCAAGCACCGAAGGAAACGAAAAGAAAATGTGGAGTAGGAACTAAAATCCATGGAGAACAAAGAAAAAAATTGAGGTTTGCCGATGACATTGTAATTCTGTCGGAGACAGCGAAAGAGACTTGGAAGAACGGTTGAACGGAATAGATAACATCTTCAGAGGATATACGATGAACATCAACAAAAGCAAAACGAGGATTATGAAACGTAGTTGAGTTTAATCAGGTGATGCCGAGGGAATTGGATTAAGAAATGAGCACTTCAAGTAGTAGATGAGTTTTGCTATTTGGGGGCGAAGTAATTCATGGCCGAAGTAGAGAGGATATAAAATGTTGAGTTGCTAAGGCAAAAAAGCGTTTCTGAAGAATATAAATTTGTTAACATCGATTTAAGGGTCGGGAAGTCTTTTCTGAAAGTATTTGAATGGAGTGTAACCATGCATGGAAGTGAAATATGGACGATAAATAGTTTAGACAAGTGAACAGAAGCTATCGAAATGTGGTGCTACAGAATAATGCTGAAGATTAGATTGGTAGAACACGTAACTAATGAGGAGGTATTGAATAGAATTGGGGAGAAGAGGAGTTTGTGGCACAACTTGACTAGAAGAAGGGATCGGTTGGTAGGATATGTTCTGAGGCATCAAGGGATCACCAATTTAGTACTGGAGGGCAGCGTGGAGGGTAAATATCGTAGAGGGAGACCAAGAGATGAATACACTAACCAGATTCAGAAGGATGTAGGTTGCAGTAGGTACTGGGAGATGAAGCAGCTTGCACAGGATAGAGTGGCATGGAGAGCTGCATCAAACCAGTCTCTGGACTGAAGACGCCCCACCGCACACGCACACATGTAGTAACAAACAAACCTTTGTAAAATTAAATAAATAATTACTAGCGTTAAAATGTCGAAACACAACGCCATGTTATACACAGTTTCTCGTGGACCACTTACGGACGTCCCACGGAACAAACACTACTGTTGGCTGGAACAGTGTGGGAAATCTTAGTTTGGACTGAAGGCCTGTACTGGAGTCAAATGAGGACGATAAGCAGTTCAGAGAAAAAGAGAACGAAGTTTTTAACTCTGGTGCTAGAGAAGAAAGCTAAAAATTAGATGGATAGATGAGGGGTACTGCATAGAAGTGGAGAAAATGAAAATTTAGGGCGTATTTTGACTACAAGGAGGCATCGCTTAATACGATACGCCATACCCATAGAACTATTGTCTCTTTGGTAGTGGAGCGAAGTGTGGAAGGTTGAAGCACGGCCCCATTGTCCCGCTGACCTGCTACCACGCCAACTCTGACGACTGGTTGGATGCCTACCTTCCCGGCGGCAGGCGGCGCTGTGAAATGAAGCGAGACACCGAACGCTGAGGAATGCGGACATGGTGTAAAATTCCTGGCTGTACAGTCGTCATATTCAGGAATAAAAAGATCTTGGAGCAGCTGGGAAAGGAGTAGCGGGAAGGTGTGGTGTGGTGTGGTGTGGTGTGAAGTACCGGTGACAGACGGTTTGCTCCGTACGCGTATCCTGAGAAAAAGACCGCCTAAATTGTGGTCCTTCTCCTCGATTGGCTGCTGCGTTCGGAAGTTGCGCGCCGAATATTAGTGTGGTCTTCAGTCCTGAGACTGGTTTGATGCAGCTCTCCATGCTACTCTATCCTGTGGAAGCTTCTTCATCTCCCAGTACCTACTGCAACCTACATCCTTCTGAATGTGCTTAGCGTATTCATCTCTTGGTCTGCACTACTATTTTTACCCTCCACGCTGCCCTCCAATACTAAATTGGTGATCCCTTAATGCCTCAGAAGATGTCCTACGAACCGGTCCCTTCTCCTAGTCAAGTTGTGCCACAAACTCCTCTTCTCCCCAATTCCATTCAATACCTCCTCATTAGTTATGTGATCCACCCACCTAATCTTCAGCATTCTTCTGTAGCAGCACATTTCAAAAGCTTCTATTCTCTTCTTGTCCAAACTATTTATCGTGCATGTTTCACTTCCATACACATCTATACTCCACACAAATACTTTCAGCAACTAGTTCCTGATACTTAAATTTATACTCTATGTCAAAAAATCTCTCTTCTTCAGAAACGCTTTCCTTGCCATTGCCAGTCTACATTTTATATCCTCTATTTCGACCATCATCAGTTATTTTCCTCCCCAAATAGCAAAACTCCTTTACTACTTTAAGTGTCTCATTTCCTAATGTAATTCCCTCAGCATCACCCGACTTAATTCGACTACATTCCATTATCCTCGTTTTGCTTTTGTTGATGTTTATCTTATATGCTCCTTTCAAGACACTGTCTATTCCGTTCAATTGTTCTTCCTAGTCCTTTGCTGTCTCTGACAGAATTACAATGTCATCGGCGAACCTCAAAGTTTTTATTCCTTCTCCACGGATTTTAATACCTACTCTGAATTTTTCTCTCGTTTCCTTCACTGCTTGCTCAATATACAGATTGAATAACATCTGGGATAGGCTACAATCCTGTCTCATTCCCTTCCCAATTCTTTTTAATGCCCCTCGACTCGTATAACTGCCATCTGGTTTCTCTACAAATTGTAAATAGCCTTTCGCTCCCTGTATTTTACCCCTGCCACCTTTAGAATTTGAAAGAGAGTATTCCAGTCAACATTGTCAAAAGCTTTGTCTATGTCTGCAAATGTTAGGAACGCAGATGTGCCTTTCCTTAATCTAGCTTCTAAGAGAAGTCGTAGGGTCAGTATTGCCTCACGTGTTCCGATATTTCTACGGAATCCAAACTGATCTTCTCCGAGGTCGGCTTCTACCAGTTTTTCCATTCGTCTGTAAAGAATTCGCGTTAGTATTTTGCAGCCGTGGCTTATTTAACTGATAGTTCGGTAATTTTCACAACTGTCAACACCTGCTTTCTTTGGGATTGGAATTATTATACTCTTCTTGAAGTCTGTGGGTATTTCGCCTGTCTCCTACATCTTGCTCACCAGATGGTAGAGTTTTGTCAGGACTGGCTCTCCCAAGGCCATCAGTAGTTCCAATGGAATATTGTCTACTCCGGGGGCCTTGTTTCGACTCAGGTCTTTCAGTGCTCTGTCAAACTCTTCACGCAGTATCTTATCTCCCATTTCATCTTCATCTACATCCTCTTCCATTTCCATAATATTGTCCTCAAGTACATCGCCCTTGTATAGACCCTCTATATACTGCTTCCACCCTTCTGTTTTCCCTTCTTTGCTTGGAATGGGGTTTCCATCTGAGCTCTTGATATTCATACAAGTGGTTCTCTTTTCTCCAGATGTGTCTCTAATTTTCCTGTAGGCAGTATCTATCTTACCCCTAGAGAGATAAGCCTCTAAATCCCTAGCCATTCCTGCTTAGCCATTTTGCACTTCCTGTCGTTGGCGTGTTTCGATTCCACTATTTCGTAAGTGTTAATAACCAGCAGAATAATATACAACTGCAAAATGAGAAGGCAGACGAAGCACTTCGGAGATCTTCGGATGACGGGCGAAGTGGTTCGGCTATGAGACCAAAGCTGGGTCGGCAGTCTGGTTTTTTGGACGTGTAACTCGACTAGTGTGACAGTAACTACGCAGACACGCACTTCATTATTCTGTTCATTCTCTGTGAAAGTGTGAATAATGGAAACTGACTGTGATTCGTAAAATGGATTCTAACTGTGCAGTTTCTCCTATCCTACTAAAATAAAAAACTAATGTTCAAAATTTAATTATTTATACAATACGATTTCCTCGCTAATGGTTTATTACAGCCTCGATAGAACGGACGTGCTGTTTCCTGCGCAGGGGACAGCAACTATAGATCACTGGAGGAGGTTGGTGAACGTTACTCGGAACCTGTGTGCATTCCACTCAGGGCAGTGGAAGGAACTGCGCACCCCGTGTCTAATGCAGTATCTGTACAAATGAGATCGGGACACGTGATTTGTGGTAACGCAGAGGATGTATGGAGGAGGGAAATTTTCGAAGCAACGGCTCATTTTTTTGTTTACATTCGTTTTAGAAACCCTCTACAGAGAAGAAATACGGACACAAACTGATGATCTGTCAGATGGTGATCAATGTGACGTCAGGAAAGTTAAGACCGCCAGAGAAACTTACTCGGTTGCGGTCGATACTTGCACAAAGACGTAGCGAAAATTAAGGTACCTTCACAGAATCTGTCTAACAAAAAGCAGTTAACACCGTAAAATTGTCCAATGTCTTCGGAATTGTGTAAATAAAAGAGGTCAGCTATAGGGGAAGATGGGTATTTTGCAGGTTGTATCACAATGTTTTGATCATTTCAAATTTGAACAACAGACAAATTCCGAAACAAAGATGAAAATTTTACACAAGCAAGAGCACTTTGACAATTCGCGGCTACCCAATACTCCAGAACTTTCATCCTGTTTTTGAACTCGTCTTACGCAACAACCGCTGGAATTTTGGACATTTCATCGTGAACCTGATACACTGTATCAAAACTATGGGGACACTCCACAAATGTATGTTTTCAGGTAAGGTACATTGTGCTGCCACCTGCTGACAGGTACTCCATATCAGCGACCTCAGCTGTCATTAGACATCGTGAGAGAGCAGAATGGGCCGCTTACGGATTTCGAACGTGCTCAAGCGATTGTGCGTCACTTGTATCGTAAGTGTGTACGCGAGATTTCCACACTGCTAAACATCCCTAGGTCCACTGTTTCAGATGTGATGGTGAAGTGGAAACGTGAAGGGACACGTACAGCACAAAAGCGTACAGGCCGACCTCTTATGTTGACTGACAGAGACCGCAGACAGTTGAAGAAGGTCGTAATGTGTAGTAGGCAGACATCTATCCAGACCGTCACACAGGAATTCCAATCTGCATCAAGATCCACTGCAAGTACTATGACAGTTAGGCGGGAGGTGAGAAAACTTTGATGTCTTGGTCGAGCGGCTGCTCGTAAGCCACACATCACGCCGGTAAATGCCAAACGTCGCCTCGCTTGGTGTAAGGAGCGTAAACATTCGACGATTCAACAGTGTGGAGTGACGAATCACGGCACACAATGTGGCGATCCGATGGCAGGGTATTGGTATGGAGAATTCCCTGTGAACGTCACCTGCCAGCGTGTGTTGTGCCAACAGTAAAATTCGGAGGCGGTGGTGTTATGGTGTGGTCGTGTTTTTCCTGGAGGGGGCTTGCACCCCTTGTTGTTTTGCGTGTCACTATCACAGCACACGCCTACATTGACGTTTTATGCACCTTCCTACTTCCCACTGTTGAAGAGCAATTCGCGGATGGCAACTGCATCTTTCAACACGATCGAGCACCTGTTCATAATGCACGGCTTGTGGCGGAGTGGTTACACGACAATAACATCCCTGTAATGGACTGGCCTGCACAGAGTCCTGACCTGAATTCTGTAGAACACCTTTGCAATGTTTTGGAACGCCGACTTCGTGCCAGGCCTCACCGACCGACATCGATACCTCTCCTCAGTGCAGCACTCCGTGAAGAATGGGCTGCCATTCCCCGAGAAACCTTCCAGCACCTGACTGAACGTATGCCTGCGACAGGGGAAGCTGTCATGGAGGCCAAGGGTGGGCAAACACCATACTGAATTCCTGCATTACCGATGGAGGGCGCCACGAACTTGTAAGACATTTTCAGCCAGGTGTCCGGATACTTTTTATCCCTATTTTAAGCTTCTCGGCCGGTTTGAGTACACTCACGCCTTCAAATAATCTCGTAGGTGAAAGTCTGGCACCGTTAAATCTGGCGAGCGAGGCGGCCATTCGAGAGAAGAGTGTTTGGGAATTATGTTGTCACCGAACGCTTTACAGAGAACCGAAGTTTCTTCCACAGTTCAATATTGCTCCACGATCAGGACTGATATTGCTGCAGGACGTTGAAATGGGTATGAGAGGCACATTGAACACTCCTCGACACACATTCACCGTACGAGAACGAAGCGAAGGCAGGAGTTGCTCCGAGCAGTCATCATTGGCTGATTGGCCGGATGACTTGGGGGGGGGGAGGGGGGGGGAGGGGGGGGGGTGGGACGACCAGACAGGTTACGGCCCCCATCGGATTAGCGAAGGATGGGGAGGAATTCGGCCGTGTGCTTTCATAGGAATGATCCCGGGATTTGCCTGAAGTGGTTTAGGGACATCACGGAAAACCTAAATCACGATGGCCGGACGCGGATTTGAACCGACGTCCTCCCGAATGCGAGTCCAGTGTGCTAGCCACTGCGCCATCTGGCTCGTCACGTGTACACGGTCAGTGTGCCATCTATGTGGGGCACTCCGCACTACAGACAGAGGCTTGTTTTTACCAAGCAGGCGTTATTCAAAACTGAGATGCTCAAAACATTCTGAAACACGCTGTACAATATGCAGGAGAAGCAACACGGGACAAAGGCAACAAGGAATCTCGCTAATTATGAAGGATGCTGCGCGGCTGGCGCCAGTGTTCTCGCACTCAGAATGGCACTTCGACCATGAATATGATAGACTGGCCCTGACGTCATTTTCCTGGCTCCAACATCTCCGGGCTGAAGTCACGTGAATGTTGGCAACACATGGTTGTTTCGTGTTGCGCTTATGGCTGTACTCGGCGTTTTGTCGGGGGAAATGGCGTTACGTTTCACATGTGTTTCTATGATAGTGCAGATGCGTTTATTGAAATCTGCTGAAGTGACTTTTCTATGGTTTTTTACACTTGAAATAGAGTATCACGCAAATTAAAGTGTTGAAACTGATGCCTGTAAAGTCAGACTCATATTACATTTTGGAAAGGGTCTGTGATAATTCGGTCACAGAAGTAAGTATAACTGTTTCTCGTTCCTACTCATAGGTTCCCCAAGGATGAAAACCGAAGGCAGCTTTGGATACAGGCCCTGAAACGGAAAGACTTTAAGCCATCTGCACATACGCCCCTTTTTGTATATACAAGTGAGATTATAATAAGGTAAGAGCTCCTATAGTCGACACATGAAGAGATTTTTTTTTTCTACCTTCTAATACTATAAAATAAATATAGGCTCCGAAATTATTTTCTGAAACTTCGAAGTCTCACCTTTCATCTAAAATATTTTTTATTTTAACTGATAGCTTAAACTTTTGTAAAAGTAGTAGAAACCGAACCTTTGAAGTGCACCTAAAATTGACCTGCTCCTAAAGGCGACAATTTTGGAACCTATACTTGACATAATTCCCATATCCCATATTCTTGTGTAAGTGACTAGAAGAATTTCAACGACACTTTTAATTGATAGTTTATAGTAATTTATTCCTGCTGCCCACCAGAGTGGCGTTCGATGTATTTGTTAGATTTTATAAATGGTACTGTGAACAAATCCAGGTCAAATGTAGTTCTGGCATAATTTTTCGCAAATAAAAAAAGTAATTTTTGTTGGAAGCGTTTGGCAGTCAACTGAGAAATGTGGGGGAAAATACGATACAAACTTAGGATGGCAGACCGCTGATTTGGAATCCCGCTACGTTTTGCCAACAGTCCCGTGGTTTATGTTGGAGCCACACCAGCCCTATAGCCTCTGCACAGCAAGGCCACTCTACTAGTATCTATGGTCGAAGGAATGGCATCGCTGCCATCCATTGTAAGGTGAGCATCTTTGCCTTCCGCGATTCAGGCCGGTGGTCGAGTGGTTAACGGGCAGAGAAAAGAGACAGCGGAGTGGATATTCGCAGGGTCGGAGGTGGCTTGTCGACGTTTACCCTGAGGCCTGTGGCGCGACGCTTGTGCGCTATGGACAGGGTCAGCGAGAGATCCCGGCAGTGACTTGGTGGCAGCTCGGGTTTGGTATCGCGAGGTTGCACTGTTGTGTTTTGGGGCTTTTATGCTCGAGGGCGTGTATAGGTTCTTGTTACTGGCCATTGAAATTGAGATGTGTCTATGGCGTGACGGGGGAAATGTGTGATGCTCGTCGCTGTTGCATGGGAAAACGCTACGTCTGCCTTGTGTCTGTGCAGGAAATTGTGTGAAGTAAATAGCTGATACCACGGCGACGTCTTGCTCTCACGCGTTTTTCAATATACCGGGTGATCAAAAAGTCAGTATAAATTTGAAAAATTAATAAACCACGGAATAATGTAGATAGAGCGGTAAAAATTGACACACATCCTTGGAATGACATGGGGTTTTATTAGAACAAAAAAAAATTACAAATACAAAAGTTCACAAAATGTCCGACAGATGCCGCTAGACAGCGAAACTGCTACCGTGACGGGCGAGAGGTACGCCGATATGTTACAGAATCGCATCATCCCCAGCCTGGCTGATAAACACCTGCTGGAACGTACGACGTTTATGCAGGACGGCGCTCCGCCCCATATTGCTAGACGCGTGAAAGATCTCTTGCGCGCGTCGTTTGGTGGTGATCGTGTAACTCAGCCGCCACTTTCGTCATGCTCGGCCTCCCAGGTCTCCAGACCTCAGTCCGTGCGATTATTGGCTTTGTGGTTACCTGAAGTGGCAAGTGTATCGTGATCGACCGACATCTCTAGGGATGCTGAAAGACAACATCCGACGCCAATGCCTCACCATAACTCCGGACATGCTTTACAGTGCTGTTCACAACATTATTCCTCGACTACAGCTATTGTTGAGGAATGATGATGGACATATTGAGCATTTCCTGTAAAGAACACCATCTTTGCTTTGTCTTACTTTGTTATGTTAATTATTGCCATTCTGATCAGATGAAGCGCCATCTGACTGACATTTTTTGAACTTTTGTATTTTTTTGTTCTAATAAAACCTCATGTCATTCCAAGCATGTGTGTCAATTTTTACCTCTATTTACATTATTCCGTGATTTATTCAGTTTTCAAATTTATACTGACGTTTTGATCACCCAGTATTTCGGAATTACTGAATGGTTAAGATATCCCACGTGTACAGCAAATGAAGCTATTTGCGCCATACGAAGGTACTGTTTTGTTCTGCTGAAATCTATGTCAGTTCTATGTGCATTTATATGCCCTTCTTTAGTTGCAGAAATTATAGAAATGTGTAAACAGAGAGCTATGTGGAAAGGGATGAAAAGTTGAAACCCTTCCAAAGAGTGAATACACTCTTACTCGGGTATTACTAAAGGTCCCTTTTGCTACCAGCACCTACCTTGGGTAATAAGTGTTATTCGGAGGTTGTCAGGGTACTGCAAGTAATTATTATACACAAAACTGTTTATTCAGGTTGTGTACATGGACAAGGAAAAAAAATTCCCGGATTTCCCGGGTGAAAATACACTTTCTCCCGGGTGAAAGTACACTTTCTCCGTGTTAAGTGTCAGTATACTTTTCCTCGGCACTGTGAAACTTATCAATCCTTAGAATGTTCATGGTTTTCTACACATGACGTAGAATTTGACGGTACTTAAGAAAACGAAACCCATGGTGGGAAAAAAACACGTTTTGGAAAGATCTTTGATGTGCAGCAACATGTACGCTGCATTTTTTCGTGTTACGGAGGTATAAATTCGAATTCCACCAAACACCGCATCTTACTTTCCGAAGCAATTAAATCGAGATTGCGACGCACTTTTGTAAGTCAGTCATAGCTCATGTCACGTGATCTCGCCAGCTGATGACAGCATAGGACACGTGATCTAGTCAACCAGTAGCAAGATCACTATTTAAGTAGCGCGAACACACAAAAATTAAAAGTTAACCGTTGAAATTAACATACATAGTGTTGCTACAAGAAATACAAAGCTTTCACAAACAGTATTGGTCTCTAAGATTAATAAGCTGCAGGAGAAGCTAAGCTTCCACATAGGGTCAATAATGCTGATTTTTTGCCCTTGTTACACTTTAAGATACATCACAAAAATGTGCCAGTAAATAACGACGTAAGTGTCTGATCTTCTGGGCTCGAAATACTTCTAGATGGTCGTCCCCAAAGGGTTGATTCTTAAATGAGAGTCAAACGCTCTGTGATTTAAGAAATTCATCGCACATTCTCGCACATAGTTCATTTGCGTAAAAGGAAATTTACTTTGAAAGTAACACTTTTTAGACCACCATTCGCGTATTTTCCCGTGACCTGTTAGAAACTGGTTCGTTTCAGCAGTTGCAAGATGACAGGCGTCACTGCTCATGCGCAGCTACGACGCCGCAGGAAGCCCGTATGTTCGTACGTGTTAAACATTAAAAGATCTTGCATTATGTTATAAAAGAAACAAGACATCGAAGGATACCATACTAAAATGCATAATCCGGCTTAAAGTGCGCAATCGTATGTCCAGATACGGATGTAAATTTTCTTGAGTACCAGTACTGTATTATGCCGTGTTTGGTTCTTTATTATGGCACAATGCCATACGAGCTAGAATATCGAAAACGTGCACTTGAAATGCAGCGAACAGTTGAAACTAGCCAATAGTGTGAAATTAAACACTTCGCTTCAAATAAATTGACTGCTAAGCGCAAAAGATTGATAAAAGCCAAATCTCTTTAGCAAACCGACAAAAATAACTTCATTGTTCCGCAAGGCGATTAATGCTTGACTGTCAGAAAGGTGGAAATAAAACCTGAAACTAACAACGAATTTTAGCCTTCCGTAACTTTGCGAACGTATTTTAATTCATTTGGTAGCTCCCGGCCACAGAAATCCGTTTTGTTTTCATTTAATGTGAGAGCAATAACCGAAGAGGAACCAGCAAAATCACTGAACGTAAACACAAGTCACGTGGAGACTACCCACCTCCCCACTACAATTCAAGACTGCTCTGTGCATCAGCCCCGGATCTACGATATTTCCGAACCGGAGCAATTTAGATAGCAGCGCCAAGCCACACATCTGTAGCCAGAAGCGAGAGAAGGTACTGAAACTTCCTGGCAGATTAAAACTGTGTTCCAAACTTTACAGAAGCTCTCCTGCGAACCTTGCACAACTATCAGCGCACACTCCGCTGCAGAGTGAAAATCTCATTCTGGAAACATCCCCCAGGCTGTGGCTAAGCCATGTCTCCGCAGTATCCTTTCTTTCAGGAGTGCTAGTTCTGCAAGGTTCGCAGGAGAGCTTCTGTAAAGTTTGGAAGGTAGGAGACGAGGTACTGGCAGAAGTAAAGCTGTGGGTACCGGGCGTGAGTCGTGCTTGGGTAGCTCAGTTGGTAGAGCACTTGCCCGCGAAAGGCGAAGGTCCCGAGTTCGAGTCTCGGTCGGGCGCACAGTTTTAATCTGCCAGGAGCTTGCATATCAGCGCACACTCCGCTGCAGAGTGAAAATCTCGTTCTGGAGAGAAGGTACTACTCACACGTGACTCAACTACGCACGCGCAAGAGCCCACCCGCAACTGCTCAAATGAGTCCAATGTGAACAGCTGCCACGTCACGCTCATCGGAGGCAATCTGTTGTTACCACAGTGTTTTGTTGTTGTACATGGCGCATTTCCTTTGCGACTTAGGTCTTATTTTCGTTTTTCTCTGCTTCATGTTTTGTTGCTGTAGTATTATTCTGCAAAGGTGGGGATACAGTAATATCCCTCGTTAGAGTATTCGTTCTTACCAGTCAAAATTACAAAAATTTAAGTGGTAACTAAAACAATAAAAAATTCCCGTAATTCTAAAAAATTCCCGTAATTCTAAAAAATTCCCGTAATTCTAAAAAATTCCCGTAATTCTAAAAAATTCCCGTAATTCTAAAAAATTCCCGTAATTCTAAAAAATTCCCGTAATTCTAAAAAATTCCCGTAATTCTAAAAAATTCCCGTAATTCTAAAAAATTCCCGTAATTCTAAAAAATTCCCGTAATTCTAAAAAATTCCCGTAATTCTAAAAAATTCCCGTAATTCTAAAAAATTCCCGTAATTCTAAAAAATTCCCGGGGTTTTCCCGGACGAAAAAGTTCCCGGGTGTTTCCCGGATCTCCCGGGTCGTATACACCCTGTTATTCTGATTGTACTAAATTGGAGATATAAGGTCGGTTGTGTGCCGCTGTGAATTGCTATTGTCTCCTCTGTGTGGCAGCCCAGCATTGTTAGTGGCTTTCAATCATTATTCCTGTCATATTTCGAGTTTTGTATTCGCTGGTTTGCTTAAGCTGACGCTGTTGAGTTGTACGACCGATAAGCAGGCAAGTCGAACTGAGTATTCTATGAACTCAAGACGATATTCTATTACGTGGTATCTTGGTTTGTTATAGGTTAGAAGTACTTTACGTGTTATTAATATTCTGCTGTTTTCTTCGTCTGTAGAGGAGCTTGTTCTGTGAAGTAGTCGTTTAATTTTTATTAGTGTGTTACGCGTTGTGCCTTTTCATGTTAATTGTTTTTAAGGAGCTACCTCTATGATTGTGTACGTTGCAGGCAGCTGAAAGTAAACGTGTTTACAGGGGTCGCGTCCTTACAGGGTGGTTATTGGCCCTTTTTACTACGGCACAGCCGCCTATCCTTCAGTACATTTTTCTCGCTTATATCGTTACTACGTTTGTCGAGTGGAATTAGGGCTTACTGTAATCACCTTATATGTTGAAGTTAAGTGTGTCTATCGCCAGGGCCCAAACCTTCGTGGATATAGTCGTATTCTCACCTG
This sequence comes from Schistocerca serialis cubense, assembly GCF_023864345.2. Classification (NCBI taxonomy): domain Eukaryota; kingdom Metazoa; phylum Arthropoda; class Insecta; order Orthoptera; family Acrididae; genus Schistocerca; species Schistocerca serialis. The sequence continues at coordinate 171,584,818 of NC_064648.1, forward strand.
TAAAGATTGATAGTGTTATTCATTTGTTCTCGTCACGTGTATGATTATCTTGTTATGTTTAATGTCAGTAAAATGTCTTAGCGAGGTCCGAATTGGGACGTTGGATTCTCCTGTTGTGGAAACAAATTTAAGTGGTTTTATTCCTTTTTTAAGTAGCCTTTAGATGCGTACAATTTGCCTCCATGTTTGGAGTTTTCATGGCTTCCACGTTAATTAAAATTACAAGAAAGGTAAATTTGGCAACGGAGGGTTTCGTGTATTTATTAGTCGCTAAGTGGATCCTAACTTAAGTGCAGGAATCCTACCATATGTAAGACGACGATGCAGTCATCCCCCTATAGTGTTTAATCCATTCGTCGAAGAAGCAGTGACAAACGGATTAAGATCCAGGGTCAAAATACGTCAGTGACAACATTCGCTGTCGACACTGCTACAGTCAGTGAAAGTGAAGAAGAATTGGAGGGCGCACTGATCGGAATGAACAGCCGATGGATTGCAGAATACATATTGTTACTAAATAGAAGAAAACATGAGTAACGAAAAACAGCAGAAATGAGAACAGCAAGAAAGGTAACATTAAAACTGGTTACCTCTAGGAAGACGACGGGAAAGGAATTATGCTATCTAGGTAGCAAGTAACACATGACGGGAGGACTAAGGAGGGCTTAAGCAGAATAGCACTGGCAAGAACGGAATTCGTGCGCAAGTTGGGTCCACCAGTATCAAACATTGGCGTAAAATTGAGGCATACATTAAAGAGACTGTACGAGGACTGTTCAAAAAGTAAGGTGACTTGTCAAATTGAGAAGGCACCATACATTCAATTATCGGTCTTTTTTTGTTATGTTGGTACACGTGCCCCGAACCTATGTTCACAGCTTGAACTGTACAGAATACTTCGTTTGCTTTTGACCGATAGAAACGTTAGACGTGTTTTAGTGCGCCCGGCGATTTTCAATTATTATAAAGAAATGTATCAAAGAATTTGCATCAAATTGTGTGTGAAAAATGGAATCAAGTGCTCTTGGACACTTGAAATGTTGACAGTTGCGCACGGTGAGTCTGCTCGAAGTAAAAAGGAAAGTGGTACAAGGTCTTCCAAGATGGCCGAGAAGACACTACGACGAAGCTCGCTCTGGACGCCCCAGCACATCATCAACAGGTGATAACCGCGAAGTTGTTAAGAGAATTGTTTTGGAGAAACGTAGAACTACAGTAACAGACCTTGCGGAGTATTTTGGCATTTCGGTCGGCTTGTGTCGTGTATCTTCGGATGTGCTGGGCACGAGACGTGTGTCGGCGAAGTCTGTAAAAAAGGTTCAAAATGGCTCTGAGCACTATGGGACTTAACTGCTGAAGTCATCATCAGTCCCCTAGAACCTAGAACTAATTAAACCTAACCAACCTAAGGACATCACACACATCCATTCCCGAGGCAGGATTCGAACCTGCGACCGTAGCGGTCGCGCGGTTCCAGACTGAAGCGCCTAGAACCGAACGGCCACACCGGCCGGCCCTTGTATAAGACGAGTGTCTGGCGCAGTAGTCAGATCGTTTACCGCTGCTTCAGTGGCAGGTTACGAGTTACAACGTGGTACTATAGTCGGGGCGCGGGCGGTGGGACACAGCATCTACGAGGTAGCGACGAAGTAGGGACTTTCTTGTACGACCATTTCACGAGTGTACCGTGAATATCTGGAATTTGGTAAAACATCAAATATCAGAGATTGCTGTGGCCGGAAAAAGATCCTGCAAGAACGGGACCGACGACTGAAGAGAATCGTTCAACATGACTGAAGCGCAACTCTTCCGCAAATTGCTGCGGATTTCAGTCCCAGGCTATCAAGAAGTGTCAGCGTGCTAACTATTCAAGGAAATATCATGGATATGGGCATTCGAAGCCGAAGGCCCATTCGTGTACCCTTCTTTACCGCACGACACAAAGCTTTACGCTTCGCCTGGGCCCGTCAACACCGACATTGGACTGTTGATGACTGGAAACATACGGCCTGGTCGGACGAGTATCGTTTCAAATTGTATCGAGCGGATATGGAGACAACCTCACGAATCCGCAGACCATCTATGTCAGCAGGGGACTGTTCGAGCTGGTGGAGGCTCTGTAATGGTGTGGGGCGTGTGCAGTTGGAGTAATGTGGGACCCCTGATACGTCTAGATGCGACTGACAGGTGACACGTACGTAAGCATCCCGTCTGATCACCTGCAGCCATTCGTGTCCAGTGTGCGTTCCGTCGGAGTCGGGCAATTCCAGCAGGACGATGCGACACCTCCAAATCTCCAGAATTGCTACAGAGTGGCTCCAGGGACACTCTTCTGGGCTTAAACACTTCCGCTGGCCACCAAACTCCCCAGACGTGAACATTATTGAAGGTATCTGGGATGCCTTGCAACGTGCTGTTGTGAAGAGATCTCCACCCCCTCGTACCCTTACACCCCTGCAGGATTCGTGGGGTGTGAAATCCAGCACTGCTTCAGACATTAGTCGAGTCTATGCCACGTCGTGTTGCGGCAGTTCTGCGTGATCGCGTGGGCCTTACACGATATTAGGCAGGTGTACCAGTGTGTTTGGCTCTTCAGTGTACAATGAAATAGCAAAGAAGTAACGGCATCGCAACAGGAAAATAATAGCCCTAGTTTCTGCAAGAATCTAACGCTACGCTGATGGTGTCGGAAACTTCTCACGGTGGAGCAATAGAATTCAAGGATAACTTAAAATCAATAATTGCTGGAGCTTTAACGAAGCAGGGTTGTTGCCCACTGCTATCCTGTTTTGGTTTTACACTCTTTCAGTAACTTAGTTAAGCAATCAACTTTTGTTTTTCATTGTCACTACTCAGGATTCCGACTACAGATTCTGTGGCTTTCAGCGTCATAGCACAGAATTCAGAAATAGTTTACATAAAATTCCCCTAGTAAACTCCATTATCCTGAAAGTAATGAGCTATTTACTTTATTGGACATGAATCCTATTAAAAGTTATGAACAATGACGTATGTTGTGCAGTACATATTAAGTAAAATTCGAGTGAGCTAATAGATCGAATTCAGCTATAAGACTGCATCCAAAAGAAAGCCCAAGTTTCAGTGATTCCAGCAAAGTAAATTAACATAAAGTTTATTAGTTAAATAGATATTAAGACTGGAAATCTGTAGCGTGTATGACTTTCAGTGCCAATTGTGAGCAAACTACTAATCAATTCCGAGATCTGTTTTGATACTTTTGCTACCTTTATTTTTCTACGTAAAATGACTCCAGTCTCAACTTTGTGAGTGCACTGATTAAGAATTAAGTAAATTTGAATAAGCGAAAATTATTGTTCAAAAGGGCTGCCACGGTTATAAGTCGGGAATTCCCACTGCGGATGCGTAAGTTAGTTCTGCGTATTTAAATTGATACAGCTCATTTGTGTTATTTAAATAATGAAACCCAATAGTTAACTTCAAAACCAATTAGAAAGGATCATTTTAACCCTCTGAAATTATGAACTATAATATATTAACAGAAACAGTCAAATATTCGAGCGCTCGTCTATATAAGGTCCGAGCTGGTGCAGTTCTCATTTCTCGGTCAGATTCTCACGGAGCAAAAATGCGGCAAATCGGTGCCGGAATGTGATGTGATGTGATAATACTTGAAACAGAAGCTTAACTTTTCCGGTCGGTACCAAAAAAGTGTAACTGTATTCGGCTTTGGACATTTAACGCGTATTGTGAACATTGTTGAAGATTTGAAGTTTTTGACCTACCTAATGTGAAGATTATTAAGTGTAAGAGCCCCTGTCACACGAATATTGTGTGTGTGTGGCAACAGATAAATCGCAATGTGGTTGTCATAAGTGTTCGACAATCAATGCGGTCTCGACTTTTGATTTTGTGAAACATAATCTAGGATCCTGGCTTCTTAATTGCAGTGCGATTTAGGTGAGACGGACGCAGCTACCGAGAAGACAAGTACAGATAGTGTTGAGGATCAGTGGACAAAGTTCAAAACCATCGTACAATATGCGTTAGATGAGTATGTGCCAAGCAAGATCGTAAGAGATGGAAAAGAGCCACCGTGGTACAACAACAGAGTTAGAAAACTGGTGCGGAAGCAAAGGGAACTTCACAGCAAACATAAACATAGCCAAAGCCTTGCAGACAAACAAAAATTACGCGAAGCGAAATGTAGTGTGAGGAGGGCTATGCGAGAGGCATTCAATGAATTCCAAAGTAAAGTTCTATGTACTGACTTGGCAGAAAATCCTAAGAAATTTTGGTCTTATGTCAAAGCGATAGGTGGATCAAAACAAAATGTCCAGACACACTGTGACCAAAATGGTACTGAAACAGAGGATGACAGACTAAAGGCCGAAGTAGTAAATGTCTTTTTCCAAAGCTGTTTCACAGAGGAAGACTGCACTGTAGTTCCTTCTCTAGACTGTCGCACAGATGACAAAATGGTAGATATCGAAATAGATGACAGAGGGATAGAGAAACAAAATCGCTCAAAAGAGGAAAGGCAGCTGGACCTGATGGGATACCAGTTCGATTTTACACAGAGTACGCGAAGGAACTTGCCCCCCTTCTTGCAGCGGTGTACCGTAGGTCTCTAGAAGAGCGTAGCGTTCCAAAGGATTGGAAAAGGGCACAGGTCATCCCCGTTTTCAAGAAGGGACGTCGAACAGATGTGCAAAACTATAGACCTATATCTCTAACGTCGATCAGTTGTAGAATTGTGGAACACGTATTATGTTCGAGTATAATGACTTTTCTGGAGACTAGAAATCTACTCTGTAGGAATCACCACGGGTTTCGAAAAAGACGGTCCTGTGAACCCCAGCTCGCGCTATTCGTCCACGAGACTCAGAGAGCCATAGACACGGGTTCCCAGGTAGATGCCGTGTTTCTTGACTTCCGCAAGACGTTCGGTACAGTTCCCCACAGTCGTTTAATGAACAAAGTAAGAGCATATGGACTATCAGACCAAATGTGTGATTGGATTGGGTAGTTCCTAGATAACACAACGCAGCATCTCATTCTGAATGGAAAGAAGTCGTCCGAAGTAAGAGTGATTTCAGGTGTGCCGCAGGGGAGTGTCGTAGGACCGTTGCTATTCACAATATACATAAATGACCTTGTGGACAACGTCGGAAGTTCACTGAGACTTTTTGCGGATGATACTGTGGTATATCGAGAGGTGATAACAATAGAAAATTGTACTGAAATGCAGGAGGATCTGCAGCGAATTGACGCATGGTGCAGGGAATGGCAATTGAATCTCGACAAGTGTAATGTGCTGTGAATACATAGAAAGATCCCTTATCATTTAGCTACAATATAGCAGGTCAGCAACTGGAAGCGGTTAATTCCGTAAATCATCTGGGAGTGCGCATTAGGAGTGATTTAAAATGGAATGATGGTATAAAATTAATCATCGGTAAAGAAGATGCGAGACAGATTCATTGGAAGAATCCTAAGGAAATTCAATCCGAAAACAAAGGAAGTAGGTTACAGTACGCTTGTTCGCCCGCTGCTTGAATACTGCTCAGCAGTGTGGGATCCGTACCAGATAGGGTTGATAGAGAAGATCCGGTGGAGACCAGCGCGCTTCGTTACATGATCATTTAGTAATCGCGAAAGCGTTACGGAGATTGTAGATAAACTCCAGTGGAAGACTCTGCAGGAGAGACGCTCAGTAGCTCGGTACGGGCTTTTGTCAAAGTTTCGAGGACATACCTTCACCGAAGAGTCGAGCAGTATATTGCTCCCTCCTACGTATATCTCGCGAAGAGACCGTGAGGATAAAATCAGAGAGATTAGAGCCCACAAGAGGCATACCGAGAATCCTCCTTTCCACGAACAATACGGGACTGGAATAGAAGGGAGAACCGATAGAGGTACTCAAGGTACCCTCCGCCACACACCGTCAGGTGGCTTGCCGAGTATGGATGTGGATGAAATAAGCAAAGCAAGGTAGGTCAGGAACACTGCGCACTATCTACTGGGTGAGGAAATGTTTCACTACATCCGGTTGTGACGTGAACTTTGAGTGGCACCAATGCAAGGATACAGCCCGGCACGTTACGCCGTGGGACCGTTCCCTACTGCTGCCCTAGCGAGTGTAATGGACCTTTAGCTGAGCGCTTATCAACCACATTCCAAGAGACTGTTTTATCGGCTAACGCCGGGATAACTTCAGTTCAATTCAGACAGTCGCTCGCCTTTGATACGACCATCTTTCACTCAAAACGCCTGCACGTCTGATTTGATTGTGCAGAAACAACTGTACTGCCGATAAGGTGGGAAAACCAATAGTTAGCTATCGCTCTCAAAACGACAGCCGTCTCGTATGCGGGCTCTCTATCGGCTCCCCAGTTACGCCGCACATTCTGGTTAGGATTTCCACGTTCCCGAGCGTACACCAGGGAACAGAGAATATTTGACGCAATTACCGATGCTCCTCTAGGAATCTCCTTCGGTGCGCTTGTGTGATACTTGAACTCTCGACATTTACACGTTCCTCTTATAACACCATAACTCTAATGCTCTGCTGATTTATTTTGCTTTTGTTTCATTTAATGTTACATCGTTGAGCTTCTGTAAGTGTGTTTGAATCGGTAACACAAAACTGTATACTCCTTCCTTTGTTAAAACTTTGATGTCGTGGTTTGATTCTATGCAATGTAGTAAATCTGTCATTTAAATTCTTTGTCCCATTTGGAGGGAACAAAACGTACTGTATATACAGGGTGTTCCAAAAAGGTACGACCAAACTTTCAGAAAACATTCCTCAGACACAAATAAAAGATGTTATGTGGACATGTGTCCGGAAACGCTTAATTTCCATGTTAGAGCTCATTTTAGTTTCGTCAGTATGTACTGTACTTCCTCGATTCACCGCCAGTTGGCCCAATTGAAGGAAGGTAATGTTGACTTCGGTGCCTGTGTTGACATGCGACTCATTGCTCTACAGTACTAGCATCGAGCACATCAGTACGTAGCATCAACAGGTTAGTGTTCATCACGAACGTGGTTTTGCAGTCAGTGCAATGTTTACAAATGCGGAGTTGGCCCATTTGATGTACGGATTAGCACGGGGCAATAGCCGTGGCGCGGTACGTTTGTATCGAGACAGATTTCCAGAACGAAGGTGTCCCGACAGGAAGACGTTCGAAGCAATTGATCGGCGTCTTAGGGAGCACGGAACATTCCAACCTATGACTCGCGACTGGGGAAGACCAAGAACGACGAGGACACCTGCAATGGACGAGGCAATTCTTCGTGCAGTTAACGATAACCCTAATGTCAGCGTCAGAGAAGTTGCTGCTGTACAAGGCATCGTTGACCACGGCACTGTATGGAGAGTGTGCTACGGGAGAACCAGTTGTTTCCGTACCGTGTACAGCGTGTGCAGGCACTATCGGCAGCTGATTGACCTCCACGGGTACACTTCTGCGAATGGTTCATCTGACAATGTGTCAATCCTCATTTCAGTGCAAATGTTCTCTTTACGGATGAGGCTTCATTCCGACGTGATCAAATTGTAAATTTTCACAATCGACATGTGTGGGCTGACGAGAATCAGCACGCAATTGTGCAATCACGTCATCGATACAGATTTTCTGTGAACGTTTGGGCAGGCATTGTCGGTGATGTCTCGATTGGGCCCCATGTTCTTCCACCTACGCTCAATGGAGCACGTTATCACGATTTCATACGGGATACTCTACCTGTACTGCTAGAACATGTGCCTTTACAAGTACGACACAACATGTGGTTCGTGCGCGATGGAGCTCCTGCACATTTCAGTCGAAGTGTTCGTACGCTTCTCGACAACGGATTCGGTGACCGATGGATTGGTAGAGGCGGACCAATTCCGTGGCCTCCACGCTCTCCTGACCTCAACCCTCTCGACTTTCATTTATGGGGGCATTTGAAAGCTCTTACCCACGCAACCCCGGTACCAAATGTAGAGACTCTTCGTGCTCGTATTGTGGACGGCTGTGATACAATACGCCATTCTCCAGGGCTGCATCAGCGCATCGGGGATTCCGTGCGACGGAGGGTGGATGCACGTATCCTCGCTAACGGAGGACATTTTGAACATTTCCTGTAACAAAGTGTTTGGAGTCACGCTGGTACGTTCTGTTGCTGTGTGTTTCCATTCCACGATTAATGTGATTTGAAGAGAAGTAATAAAAAGAGCTGTAGCATGGAAAGTAAGCGTTTCCGGACATGTCCACATATTTTCTTTCTTTGTGTGTGAGGAATGTTTCCTGAAAGTTTGGCCGTACCTTTTTGTAACACCCTATAATTGTAATTTCTGTGTGAGTAAGTTTTTGTAGAAATGTCAATATGTGCAGATGTTCTGTTTTATTTAATGTGTTTGATTGCTGTTCTGTAAACTGCTGATGCTCACTTAGGGTTCTCAGTTACGCGGTATGTAAAATATAGTGTGGTTCCGCTGGGGAACGGAACTGTGTAGCGCGTGCAAATTGTGGTTGGCCTAGGTAGAAAGGTGCAATTGACAGTCAGCTGGGTACGAGCTACCAAACTGTGCACTGCCCATGTTAAAGTTGTATAGTGTGCTGGTTGCGAGAGAGGTTCTTTCTGCCGCTTTCCAATGCCTCGGATGGATGCATAAATAGCCGGAACTATTCTGGAATTGGTATCCATCATCGCCACCAAGAAGGGACAGAGTCCAGCAATTCTGCCTGCAAATCCACCTACCAACATACAGTTGCCACCGCATTTTGCAATCACTGTAACGGAATACTATATAATGTACAGTGAAGGATCAGGTTATTGGATGTGTTAGTGTGCTCAAATATAAGGTAGCTTATAATTGAATTCATGTACCTACCTTGATTTTTCCCTATCACTACACCTCTCAAGTTCCTCTCCATTTGAACTATGATTACCGAGTGTCCTAGTTTGTGGAAAAAATGAAAGCCTCAAAGCCAAATAGTTAATTAAATAATATTGTTTGATCTTTGGTGAAAAATGGTTCAAATGGCTCTGAGCACTATGCGATTTAACTTCCGAGGTCATCTGTCACGTAGAACTTAGAACTAATTAAACCTAACTAACCTAAGGACATCACACACATCCATGCCCGAGGCAGGATTCGAACCTGCGACCGTAGCGGTCGCTTGGCTCCAGACTGTAGCGCCTAGAACCGCACGGCCACTCCGGCCGGTTGATCTTTGGTAAGAAAGGAGTATTCTGATTTACTGTGGATTTAGTGAAATTGTGGGGGGTAGTAAATGTAGTCTTGTGAAAGGCTCCCAGTGATGAAAACAGTCCAATTTAAAGTTTTTTTTTCTTTTTTTTTGGAGTTCCAAAGTCACCTACTTAATCATTTACTTCAAAGTAGGAAACTGTGCTAATAAAGACAATTTGCTGTTTCTTTTAAGAATTAAAAGTACTGAAAGCTGAGGCTTATAAAGTTTTTGCTTAATTAATGATCATAGTGCTGCCTGTAGTAAATTTCAAAAGGTGAGTCAGTTTCTTGTAAATATGTCAACATTGTATCTCACTGCAGTAAAAGTCGTGAATTGCAGTTGTGGAAAGATTGATGCTTGCTAAGCACTTGTTTCTTTTGGGTATTGAAAGTGCATATTAATAGTGTAATGAGATCCACAGGTTATCCTTTACCACTATTTATGAAAACAATAATGTCTTTATTCAAAAGACAGAAGTAACATGTTAGTGAATTCCATTTAACTTTCATTGTAAACAGGGTAGTACAGGGTTATTACAAATGATTGAAGCTATTTCATAAATTCACTGTAGCTCCATTCATTGACATATGGTCACGACACACTACAGATACGTAGAAAAACTCATAAAGTTTTGTTCGGCTGAAGCCGCACTTCAGGTTTCTGCCGCCAGAGCGCTCCAGAGCGCAGTGAGGCAAAATGGCGACAGGAGCCGAGAAAGCGTATTTCGTGCTTGGAATGCACTCACATCAGTCAGTCATAACAGTGCAACGACACTTCAGGACGAAGTTCAACGAAGATCCACCAACTGCTAACTCAATTCGGCGACGGTATGCGCAGTTTAAAGCTTCTGGATGCCTCTGTAAGGGGAAATCAACGGGTCGGCCTGCAGTGAGCGAAGAAACGGTTGAACGCGTGCGGGCAAGTTTCACGCGTAGCCCGCGGAAGTCGACGAATAAAGCAAGCAGGGAGCTAAGCGTACCACAGCCGACGGTTTGGAAAATCTTACGGAAAAGGCTAAAGCAGAAGCATTTCTTAAACAGGAGATTGGAAAACCGATGGATCGGTCGTGGTGGAGATCATGATCAGCAATTCATGTCATGGCCTCCACGCCCTCCCGACTTAACCCCATGAGATTTCTTTCTTTGGGGTTATGTGAAAGATTCAGTGTTTAAACCTCCTCTACCAAGAAACGTGCCAGAACTGCGAGCTCGCATCACCGATGCTTTCGAACTCATTGATGGGGACATGCTGCGCCGAGTGTGGGAGGAAGTTGATTATCGGCTTGATGTCTGCCGAATCACTAAAGTGGCACACATCGAACATTTGTGAATGCCTAAAAATTTTTTTGAGTTTTTGTGTGTGTGTGCGAAGCATTTTGAAAATAACTCAAATAATAAAGTTATTGTAGAGCTGTGAAATCGCTTCAATCATTTGTAATAACCCTGTATTTAGTTGAGGGGTATTCAACCAGTGACCTGTTCATAATTTTGCAGTGAACTACATTTATAACTTTATGTCAGCTAGGAAAATGTTTGAACAATAATACTGGATCTATGTGCAATTAATGATTCTGCAGTGATTATTAGTAGTAATGTTATAAAGACCACTCAGTTTGAATAAGCCCTGAAAGTAATAGTGTGTTTCGTTATCTGTTATACACTCCGGGAAATTGAAATAAGAACACCGTGAATTCATTGTCCCAGGAAGGGGAAACTTTATTGACACATTCCTGGGGTCAGATACATCACATGATCACACTGACAGAACCACAGGCACATAGACACAGGCAACAGAGCATGCACAATGTCGGCACTAGTACAGTGTATATCCACCTTTCGCAGCAATGCAGGCTGCTATTCTCCCATGGAGACGATCGTAGAGATGCTGGATGTAGTCCTGTGGAACGGCTTGCCATGCCATTTCCACCTGGCGCCTCAGTTGGACCAGCGTTCGTGCTGGACGTGCAGACCGCGTGAGACGACGCTTCATCCAGTCCCAAACATGCTCAATGGGGGACAGATCCGGAGATCTTGCTGGCCAGGGTAGTTGACTTACACCTTCTAGAGCACGTTGGGTGGCACGGGATACATGCGGACGTGCATTGTCCTGTTGGAACAGCAAGTTCCCTTGCCGGTCTAGGAATGGTAGAACGATGGGTTCGATGACGGTTTGGATGTACCGTGCACTATTCAGTGTCCCCTCGACGATCACCAGTGGTGTACGGCCAGTGTAGGAGATCGCTCCCCACACCACGATGCCGGGTGTTGGCCCTGTGTGCCTCGGTCGTATGCAGTCCTGATTGTGGCGCTCACCTGCACGGCGCCAAACACGCATACGACCATCATTGGAACCAAGGCAGAAGCGACTCTCATCGCTGAAGACGACACGTCTCCATTCGTCCCTCCATTCACGCCTGTCGCGACACCACTGGAGGCGGGCTGCACGATGTTGGGGCGTGAGCGGAAGACGGCCTAACGGTGTGCGGGACCGTAGCCCAGCTTCATGGAGACGGTTGCGAATGGTCCTCGCCGATACCCCAGGAGTAACAGTGTCCCTAATTTGCTGGGAAGTGGCGGTGCGGTCCCCTACGGCACTGCGTAGGATCCTACGGTCTTGGCGTGCATCCGTGCGTCGCTGCGGTCCGGTCCCAGGTCGACGGGCACGTGCACCTTCCGCCGACCACTGGCGACAACATCGATGTACTGTGGAGACCTCACGCCCCACGTGTTGAGCAATTCGGCGGTACGTCCACCCGGCCTCCCGCATGCCCACTATACGCCCTCGCTCAAAGTCCGTCAACTGCACATACGGTTCACGTCCACGCTGTCGCGGCATGCTACCAGTGTTAAAGACTGCGATGGAGCTCCGTATGCCACGGCAAACTGGCTGACACTGACGGCGGCGGTGCACAAATGCTGCGCAGCTAGCGCCATTCGACGGCCAACACCGCGGTTCCTGGTGTGTCCGCTGTGCCGTGCGTGTGATCATTGCTTGTACAGCCCTCTCGCAGTGTCCGGAGCAAGTATGGTGGGTCTGACACACCGGTGTCAATGTGTTCTTTTTTCCATTTCCAGGAGTGTATTTATGCAAGTAGTGTGTTCTGCTCTGTCAGCTCAAATCTTACCGTGAACGTATGCAGGTGTCAGAGTTCATTGCACTCGAGTGTAGCAAAGTATAGCTTGTGCTTGTCCGTTAAGGTTATTCATACTTAATTTCTTGAACAAGAATGTCAACCATCCTCTTGCCTAATTAGGCTGGCGAACGTTTTCCTTGTTCTTTGAACAGTGTAGATCGGCAAAAATATCGTTTGTTACTGTTCGAATATTTACGTAATTCTGACTTTCACTTCCGATAAGGCACACCCGTTAGGTACGACACGGTCAACACAACGAAATTCCTCTCAGAGGGTAACATTGCTCTGTTGCTTTATACCATAATTGCTTTAACTAGATAGTTCTATTTCACGATCTGGGTCCTACTTTAAGGCTATGGTATATGTAAGGGGTCCGTAGGCCCTTACTATAAATTTGCACTCGGCACAGGTCGATAGGGCAAACAATCGATAGTGTCGTGTTGCGAGAGCGAGTGTAGAGTTGAAGTGAGTTTCCCAGGTTGCGGGCCGAGCCGTGCGGAGGCCTGTTGCTGTAATGCAAGGCTTCACCGACAAAGGGAGTGGCCAGCGCCGCGGTTTAACCCCTTTGTGTTAGAATAATACGGGGAAAGTGAAGAAGTATAATTACGAGAGTGATCAGTGACATTTCTAGGGCCGATATTTTGGTTTCGCGTCTACCGCGCCGGCATCATTTTGGATTGCAGTGTTGGATTGCAGTGATTGAATTTGCGTGTGACGATAATGAATAACGAAGAGGCCTGTGCTGAGATTAGCCGTTATTAAATATGTATGACGAAGGCAGTGGCTGTCTCCTTTTTCTTGTGTTTTAGAGACGCATATAGGTTCTTGATTAGTGAAGCTGTGTTGTTGTTCTTCTTGTTACCAGACATTTCATTATTACAGCATTTGAGAAGGACAAAATGGAATGTAACAACTCCGTAGCAGTCAATTCCGATTGCCAGCCCCATTAGGTACACGGTCACAATAATTAATATTTATTTGGGCTGCTATCAGATCCGATAGGGTCGAGAAATATTGAAGTAGCAGAAAGGAGTGTTATACTTGTACAGCACCCCGGGTAGCATCACGCCACGTCCCATTGTACGGCCGTCCTCTCACGGGACGTGGAAGCGACCGTGGACGAGAACCTGATGACGTCGCAGCGTGGAATCTTCCTCCACACCGCGGACCTTGTGATACACAGTCTGTCATCTTAGAATTTTTCCTCGCGGAGAACAACGCGACCCATCAGATGTGACGTCCTTTTACGTCAGAAGAAAGGCACACAAGCCGCCGTAGTGTGTGGCGTTAGAAATCTTATTTCCTGGTTTGTTTCTCGGAGAGTACGTCGTGCGAATATAACCCGTTTAAAAGCATCACCAAATTGAGACTCTGTCGAATACGCGTCGTTTCGGCTGCAATTTGTTGCAATAGCGACAGTAAACTACGTATCGGTAGGTGGTGGTTGTTGCTGCTTTTAGTCCTGAGACTGGTTTGATGCGGCTCTCCATGCTACCCTATCCTGTGCAAGCTTCTTCATCTCCCAGTACCTACTGCAACCTACATCCTTATGAATCTGCTTAGTGTATTCATCTCTTGGTCTCCCACTACGATTTTTACCCTCCAATACTAAATTGGTGATCCCTTGATGCCTCTGAACATGACCTACCAACTGACCCCTTCTTCTAGTCAAGTTGTGCCACAAACTCCTCTTCTCCCCAATCCTATTCAATACCTCCTCATTAGTTACGTGATCTACCCACCTAATATTCAGCATTCTTCTGTAGCACCACATTTCGAAAGCTTCTATTCTCTTCTTGTCCAAACTATTTATCGTCCACGTTTCACTTCCATACATGGCTACACTCCATACAAATACTTTCAGAAACGACATCCAGAGGCTTAAATCGCTTCTGGATGTTAAATTTCTTCACAAACGTTTTCCTTGGCAATGCCAGTCTACACTTTATATCCTCTCTACTTCGACCATCATCAGTTATTTTGCTCCCCATATAGCAAAACTCTTACTACTTTGAGCGTCTCATTTCCTGATCTAATTCCCTCAGCATCGCCCGCTTTAATTAGACTACATTCCGCTATCCTCGTTTTGCTTTTATTTGTGTTAATCTCATATGCTCCTTTCAAGACACTGTCCATTCCATTCAACTGCTCTTCCAAGTCCTTTGCTGTCTCTGACAGAATTACAATGTCATCGGCGAACCTCAAAGGTTTTATTTGTTCTCCATGGATTTTTATTCCTACTCCAATTTTTTCTTTTGCTTGCTTTACTGCTTGCTCAATATACTGATTGAGTAACATTGGGGTTAGGCTACAACCCTGTCTCACTCCCTTCCCAACCACTGCTTCCCTTTCATGCCCCTCGACTCTTATAACCGCCATCTGGTTTCTGTAAAAATTGTAAATAGCCTTTCGCTCCCTGTATTTTACCCCTGCCACCTTCAGAATTCCAAAGGGAGTATTCCAGTCAACACTGTCAAAATCTTTTTTAAGTCTACAAATACTATAAATGTAGGTTTGCCTTTCCTTAACCCATCTTCTACGCAAGTCGTAGGGTCACTATTGTCTCACGTGTTCCAACATTTCTACGGAAGCCAAACTGGTCTTCCCCAAGGTCGGCTTCAACCAGTTTTTCCATTCGTCTGTAAACAATTCGTATTAGTGTTTTGCAACCCCGACTAATCGAGCTGATAGTTCTGTAATTTTCGCATCTGTCGACACCTGCACATTGGTAGGTGAAGGCTTCCAAGTCTGTGGCATCACCAGAGCAACAGCAATCACGTGACTAGAGCTTGATATGTAATGTTTTTTATGCTTCAATTACATAAAAATAACATTTTGTTAAGACATTGAGCGTAAATGCTATTTACATGTTATAATCAATCATAATAACAAACTGGACCATATTTTTAACACAGGGAAATAGCCAATTCTGCTGCAGCCTAGGAAGCACGGTAACCCGTAACGGACGGCTCAAGGACACACAAAGCGGACTAGCTATGGCAGAAAGGGTATTCCTGCCCAAGAGCCGTCTACTGGTATCAAATACCGCTGTAAATTTGAAGCATAAATTTCTTACAATCTACGTTTGCAGAACGGCATTGGTGTTATAACTTGTGTGCTACGGAAGTATACCGTTTCAGTGTTACAGCACAATGACTGTCAAAAGCGCCTATTTCTGCTACACTTTGCATATTAAATACCAAATAATTACATCTGTAGATACAGTCTTTGCACAGTTCCTACCAGGTACGGAGGGCCAGGAGCTATGTTAAAGAGTCGTGAGCTACAGAACTGTGAAGGTACAGACAGAACGTCTGCGTCCACCTGCTTCAGCGTTTTTTTTTTTTTTTTTTTTTTTTTTTTTTTTTTTTTTTTTTTTTTTTTTTAGTTTTTGTTTTATCCATGTCGTTTATGATAAGTAACTACCTTAGCGTCCGCTACTTCGCTCGCCTTGACTGTATGGTCTGCTCGGATTTTTTGTTAATTTCCTTTAACCGATGCTGTTGGCAAACTGGAGCACCTTCTAAGCTTTTCCCGTTAGTTGAGTCTACAGAAGCATCGTCTTTTCCGAAAGTACTTCTGACCAAAAAGCGCTTCGGGTAGCTGGTGTTGGAGGTGTTTGTAGATCATGCCTTTTGAGATCTTGAGCTGCCATTTCCATAGAAACTTCCATCCTGTAAGACATGTCTCTCTGTAAGTCCACTAGAAATTTTCACACATTTAGCTTTAAAAAGGTTTCAATATAACGAAATATTTTCATTTTTATTCCTTATTTCACTGCCTTAAGGGTTTTTATCAAAAAGTCTGGAACACATTTTTTACATCTAACCGTGGAGTCACATCAGTTTTCATGGATGTCCGTTTAAAAAATATTGTATTAGTACTTCGATAATGATTTACTTTCGAAAAAATGTCACCCGATATTTTACACCCTTAGTAGTTGAATTTCCCAAAATATTGAACTATGTGTATCTTTTGTTTCTGACCGAGGAACCAAATACCAATTTTCGCCAGTCTGCCTCCGAAATTGCATTAATGGCGACGTATTTTCAAAAAAAAAAAAAAAAAAAAAAAAAAAAAAAAGAGTTTCATCCCTTTAAAGGTGGAATTTTCAAAAATCACTTCTTAAACTACGCCTACAGTGTACCCATGTATGGACCATGTGTAGTTTATACCTGTATGGAAGTGAAAGAGGAAACAAGTTGAACAGAATGGACAGTGTCTTGAAAGGTGGCTGTAAGATCAACATCAACAAAAGCAAAACGTGGATAATGGAATGTAGTCGAATTAAATTAGGTGATGCTGAGGAAATTAAGATTACGAAATGAGACACTTGAAGTAGTAAATTAGTTTTGCTATTTGAGCAGTAACTTAACTGATAATGGTCAAAGTAGGGAGGATATAAAATGTAGATTGCCTATGCGAAGTACAAGAAGAGAATAGAAACTTTTGAAATGATGTGCTACAGAAGAATGCTTAACATAAGATGGGTACATACGTAACTGATGAGGTGGTACTGAATAGAATTGGAGAGAAGAAGAATTTGTGGTACAGCTCGCGACGGGGCAGTGAAGAAGCGCGGTTGAAGCGTTCTCACGTATGTGCATATACAACTGTTTGTTAAGAAATGTTATTGCAAACTTTGGCTCTCACGTAAGTTTCAGGGGTTGATTACAACACTTCGTGCATTAGTATACTGTTCCACAACCGCGCATTAGTTATAGTCTTTGAATTAATTATTCACTCAGACTTGAGTTCAGTTTATGCTAGGGAACAAAAATTAGGCGATTATTTTAGCAAAATCATTTTTTTCACGACAATTCAATCACTATTTATTGGCGTTGTCCTTTTCTTTCACACAGTGAAATTAGCACTGGTGAGACGGTTTACAGTTTTACTTTTAATAATAATTTCACTCCGAGCCCCCAATAGCAGTAATGTAGGCTGCTATAAACGAAAATTACGCAATTCGAACAGGACCACAAGTCCCACTGTCCTCTTTGTTCTAGCAGTTTTGGCGCGAAATCACAGTTCGCCCCATGTTCACTTACGCCCATGTATACTTCGTAAATCGTACTCTCACGAACAATCGTAGCACTTCCAGTTCACCAAATATATGCTTGCACACTTTCACTACTAAACAATACTCTTTGTCGAAATAAATCTGCGCGAGAAAGAATTCTCAAACGACCAGATGGGCCAGCCTTAAGTGGGCTCGCTCGCCACCCACCCTCCAAAACGACTGACCCATGGCCAACATGTCCGCTCGCTTATATAGGCTCGGACGTCAACCCCCCTGGTTATTTAAATACCAATCTCACCAGTTAAGGTTACAAACTTTGATACATACATCCCTCGACATAAATAAATACACCATCGGAACCGCGCTAAAAAGTACATCTCATCTATTATGTTACATTAATTTCTAGGACTGTTCTATCGCCCGTAAACCAAGTTTTAGTATAATTAATTAATTAATTAATTATAGGCGATAAATGTTAATAATACTTAGCAAACAAAAACTATTGCAGCTTAAGGGTATAGTATAACTTGTTCAAAATACATGCGATGCCACCCAAAATATTATATAGTGCCGTTCTTTACGTCATGAACTTTCTGTTGAATTTTATAAACAATTTTCCCACAAACTGTTTTTTGCTCTTTACTGGCTTAATTATTTATGAATCTTAACATCGGCACTCGATCCGCTATGACGAAACGTTTTTAATGAGAGCTCGCTCATCCCTGTAAGTTGTTATTTACTATTTTTATTAATCTTTCAGTATTCGCGATATTGACCGATTTTGAGGTTGCTATAACTTTTGCGTCTAGTGACTAGAAATAAAGATCGATCTTTCAGAAGGTTCATATTGCTGACCAAAATCCACTGCCGCATCGCTCTTGACCGTGAGTTACACAGTTTTTCGCGTAATGCGCGAAAAACCAAACAACGCCGCAAGCTGGAGGCGACGTCGCCGCCCTGCGGCGGAGACCATCCCACCGACCGTTGCGAATCTCGCGCCATACGTGACCCGTTCATCTAGAAACGGGGGTTTGTACCGTCACAAGCTTGACTGGAAGAAGGGATCATTTGATAGCACATGTTCTGAGCCATCAGGGGGATCACGGATTTAGTGTTGAACGACAGCGTGGAAGGGCAGAATCGTAGAGGGAGACGAGGAGATGAACAGACTAATCTCATTCAGAAGGATGTAGGCTGCAGTAGTTACACTGAGATGGAAAGGCTTGAACGGGGTATAGTAGCATCGAAAGCTGCATCAAACTTATCTCTGGACTGAAGACCGTAACAACAACAACAACAACAACAACAACAACAACATAGTGTAAGATCAGCACCTTCTCCAAATTTCGTGTTTCTATCCATACCCGTTTGGGCTGAGTCAATCAGGACCTTGCTTCTCATATTGTTGTTGTTGTGGTCTTCAGTCCCGAGACTGGTTTGATGCAGCTCTCCATGCAACTCTATCCTGTTCAAGCCTCTTCATCTCCCAGTACCTACTGCAACCTACATCCTTCTGAATCTGATTAGTGTATTCATCGCCTCTCATATACAGAGATGTATTTGCTGCAATTCTTGTTGCATAGGCCGGGTACTGGATTGTTTCCGTAGTGGCCAGCAATCTTAACAGGACTGCCGGGATGTCAGGAAGTGAACACAAGGAACACACTAATATTTTGCGATTATGGAACTTTCTCTACAACACACACACACACACACACACACACACACACACACACACACACACACGTCTGGGTTTTTGAATGGCTCATTTTTGTATCTTGACAATAAGTATGTTTTTAGTGATGGTCAGCAGCTTCGAAAAAAATTTCCTCTTCTGTACAAAATGAAATTACAAAACGAATTTCCATTTCGAAGTTTTTGCGATGAACTACGACATTTCAGAGTATTAGCAGTCAATGCAACATGGAGAACATGGATATTAAGCACGCGCAAATTAACGTCCGACATTATACCTTAAGTATACTCAACTTAAAACCGGAAAATTGTGAAAATTGAACTCAGTTAATTAACAACATTTACTGGTATGTATCCCAGATGATTTAAGAACACTGTAGGGCTCCTCTGCCAGCAATTCGCTGTTCAAGTCATCAACGGGTCCAGAAGATTGTTCCTGATTTTCTCCGCCTTTTTTTCCACAGTCGATAACAGGTCAGCACAGCTATTTTACACGTGTCCATTTTCGTACAGGAACTGTGCCGCCTGCGAGCCATATGAAGCCGACAAATGCCAATGGAGAGTGCGGAATCACGTTATCCATCTCGTCCAGAGCGCCGCATCTCGCGATATCCAGCGTAACGTCAGCGTAACGTCAGCGTAACGTCAGCGTAACGTCAGCGTAACGTCAGCGTAACGTCAGCGTAACGTCAGCGTAACGTCAGCGTAACGTCAGCGTAACGTCAGCGTAACGTCAGCGTAACGCTCTGCAGAGACACTTTACGCGACGCATACTGCATCTTAAGTTTAGTCGCAAAGCTTTACTGGTGGACTCAGACTAATGTGCTCCAATGTAAAATCTCTACTACAATGAACTTAATACGGAAGACAGGATGAAAATTCAATTGCCACTGTCTTTTTTTTGCGGCGTAACGCGTGGACCAGAGTTTCAGCCTAAGCGAGCAGCGGCGGCGGCGGCGGCGGCGGCGGCGGCAGCAGCAACAACAACAAGTGGTGTTCCCCAGTCGGTTCTGCACTCACCGGTCTGCGACGCGACGACACGGATGCGACGCTCTCGTCTCGCATCACCCACACGTCCGTGTCGGAGTCGATTGTCGAGCTGGACGAGAACTGCGACCGCATCTCGACCAGCGAGGTGTCGACGAAGCGCTTGTCCAGGTGCGGAGAGGCCAGCGGCGAGGGACGCACCGAGGAGCCTGCCGGCAACACGAGTCCCAGCTGTAGCACTAGCACTAGCAAACAATAACACTAACGTTATTTCAAGTTTCTGCTGCCAGTGACTTTTTATTTTATGCTTGATCTAACATAATGCAACGCGTTTCGAACATGGTTTGTTCATTTTCAAGCGTTTGTACGTACATACATACATACATAGACAAATGTTACTTAAAAATAAATAGATTAATCTAGAACACTGCCATCTCGTGTTGGTGTGTATAACATCGAAGCAATTTCTGCAATGCCATTCAGTGAAGAACTATAATGTGCAATAGTGTAATGTCAATCAACAGCTCCGCCATTGCACCAGTGATGCAAGCCAATCAGCAAGAAGATGTAACTGCAGTGATATACATAGTCAACAACAAAGAAGAAAACCAGCAGACGACATCACTGACTTCGACTTCTAGATATACACTGCCCCCCTCCTTCCCCCCCCCCCCCCCAAATGCCACACCAGCACCTATAGTAAAAAACAAAGTGTTCTAGATTAATCTAGTTTAAAACTGTTTATTTTTAAGTAACATTTCTCTATGTATGTATGTATGTATGTATGTATGTATGTATGTATGTACAAACGCTTGAAAATGAACAAAACATGTTCGAAACGCGTTGCATTATGTTAGAGTAAGCATAAAATAAAAAGCAAGTGGCAGCAGAAACTTGAAAAATACTTTTCCCCACACAATCACGGTTACAAACATAGCCATTATGGCTGAAAATTACGGTAACATCAACAAGATTAAGGAAAGACAAACACGTTTCTAGCATTTGTAAACTTAGAGAGTATTCCAGTGAATAGTATCAAAAGGTTTCTCTTTCAAATTATAAAGGCGGCAGGGGTGTAATACAGGGAGCGAAAGGCTATTTACAATCTGTACAGAAACCAGATGGCAGTTTTAAGAGTCAAGGGACATGAAAGGGAAGCAGTGGTTGGGAAGGGAGTGAGACAGGGTTGTTGTCTATCCCCAATGTTATTCTATCTGTATATTGAGGAAGCAATGAAGGAAACAAAAGAAAAATTCGGAGTAGGTATTAAAATCCATGGAGAAGAAATAAAAACTTTGAGGTTCGCCGATGACATTGTAATTCTGTCAGAGACAGCGAAGGACTTGGAACAGCAGTTGAACGGAATGGACAGTGTCTTGAAAGTAGGATATGAGATGAACATCAACAAAAGCAAAACGAGGATAATGGAATGTAGTCGAATTAAATCGGGTGATGCTGAGGGAATTAGGTTAGGAAATGAGACGCTTAAAGTAGTAAAGGAGTTTTGCTATTCGGGGAGCAAAATAACTGATGATGGTCGAAGTAGGGAGGATATAAAATGTAGACTGGCAATGACAAGTAAAGCGTTTCTGAAGAAGGGATGACAAGTAAAGCGTTTCTGAAGAAGGGAAATTTGTTTCAAGTGTCAGGAAGTCGTTTCTGAAAGTATTTGTATGGAGTGTAGCCATGTACAGATGTGAAACATGGATGATAAACAGTTTGGACAAGAAGAGAATGGAAGCTTTCGAAATGTGGTGCTACAGAAGAAGATTAGATGGGTAGATCACATAACTAATGAAGAGGTAGTGAAGAGAATTGGGGAGACAAAAAAATTGTGGCACAACTTGACTAGAAGAAGAGATCGGTTGGTAGGACATGTTCTCAGGCATCAAGGGATCGGCAATTTAGTACTGTAGGGCAGGGTGGAGGGTAAAAATCGTAGAGGTAGACCAAGAGATGAATACACTACGCAGATTCAGAAGGATGTAGGTTGCAGTAGGTACTGGGAGATGAAGAAGCTCGCACAGGATAGAGTAGCATGGAGAGCTGCATCAAACCAGTCTCAGGACTGAAGACCACAACAACAATAGCCAGTGCGGGGGTTTGTAAAGCCCCATCTGGCGCGTCCCCAGATGGCTGATGCTCGGTAGATATGCTGGGAAGGTGCGAAATAAAATAGCACCGGCGGACCAAAATGAGAGCCAGAATGGGTAACGCGCAAGCGGCAGTATGGTCGGCGTCTGTTCACTAGGAGGTGCGGCTCTAAACGTGCTCCACCAAGTCACAGTCCCTGGTTCCACGCAACTAGCAAAGCCAGACAACTGATGACAAGCAAAGTTGACTCGTAAAAGTAATGACGAAACTACCCCAGGTGGACAATCCACGCGCTGCACAGTGGCAACCGAGCAATCGGATTCTGGGGAGCTTGCACTTGTAAGAGACTGCGTGTCTGAGTTGCTCTCATTAACTTCCACGAGAAACACACACGTGTATGGGCACTTTCAATATTCAGACAGTTCAAGCAGGAAAATTACACAATGTAACAACAGAACTCACGAAGCAGAAAATCCAGTTTCGGAGGCAACAGATTAAAATAATCACACCATCTTCAAAAATCGAACAAACAAGAAAACTGGCAAAGGAACAACACTATTTGGAGTGTCCTTTACTGTACACATAAAACACACATGTGAAACTCATCAACAATCGACTTATGACCCTAAGAATCGAACACACAAACACTATACCTTTATTAATGCACATGCACCAACAAATTGTGGTGATAAAAAATCCTCAAAAACACTAACACTGTGGGAAGAACGTGAAACAGAGGTGGCCAAAATTCTAAAAGATGTCAAAATTCTACTCGGTGACTTTAATGCACAAATTGTGCAGAGAACACAGATACAATAAGACAATACGAAGCCATCCAGTACACAAATTTACCAATAGAAATGGCACACAACTCATTGAATTATGCCAACAAAAGAACCTAAAAACTACGTCAACCTCACTTCGGAAGCGTCCCAAAAAAGTAAAAAACATGGCGACCACCCATCCATCATTTTGAAGATTATCACATTGATCATGTTCCAATATCTTACGACTACCAAAAAGAAATTCACATGTGCAAGTACGCTGAGGTGCAAATATAGTTTCGGATCGTTATTTAACCGGAATAAAAACTGGAATGACACCCAAGAGAAAATTCAAATGAAAAACACCGCTGATTCGAAAATTTGATCTACACAAAATCAAGGACTGAAAAGAAACCCTGAAAAATGGGGAGAGCAACACGCAGAAGACTTCAAACTAAAATCTCCAACAAAAGATCTCATCCCTCTTCACGAAAAACGGAAACACCCTTGCTGGATTCAAGAACGCGGGAACGCACCAGAAGGAAGAAGAAAGGTATTTCAAAATTGTAATTCCAACAAATCAGAAGGAACACAGAAGAAATTTTTCAAAATGTGCAAACAGACTTCCAGGACCGTATGCCAACTCCAACGAAAATATTTCAGTGAGCAACTGCAGTCAATCGAAGAAAACTTCGAAAACCACAATACACACGATTTCTGTAAGAGCTTATCAAACGAGATCGAAGGGTACTAGCCACAAAACCTTTGCTTTCGAAAACAAGTGGCTAAATTGGCCCTGACAAATACATAAAATTGCCAAGTTCTAGCCACGTATTTTTCACAGCTTTTGAACTGTCCAGAACCCAAAGAGAGATTCCCGAAAGTGCAGCCAGCAATCTCACCACAGAACTCGTCATCAACAGAAGAAGAAATTTATGCACACATCAAGGAACTTACTACTCTTAAGGCATCAGGGGAGGACGGAATTGTAGAAGAACTCTTGAAGAATTTGGGCCCAAATTCACTCAAACAAATTACTCGAATAATCCAAAGCAACTGGTCAACTGAAAAATCCCGGATGACTGGAAGATTCCACTACATAAAGGTAATAAATCAGGTGTGAACAACTATAGGGGAATCTGTCTATTACCAGTCACCCAAAAAATTGTATCAGCTCGTGTCTTGAATAGAAAACAACAGCAATTAGATCCTTAAACAGTGCAATATCAAGCAGAATTCAAACCGACTAGATCATGTCCAGCGGAAATTTTCAACCTAAAAAGCATACTCAAAATGCGATCCCTCAGACAAAAACCTGTAGTATGCACGTCTGTAGATTTCAAAAAAGCGTAGTATTAGATAGACACGCCCTCACTATTGCAGATTTTAGAAGCGAGAGGATTAGACCGCAAAATACGACAAATCATAAAAACAGGAACTGAAGTAAAACTTATGGGGCAGATCTCAGAACCCTTTGCCATTCGAACAGGTGTGAGACAAGGTGATCAACATTCTCCTGTTCTGTTCAACGTAGTTATAGACAAAGTTACTGGGAGAAGGAGAATTCAAGACGGGGAGAAAAATCAAGAAATGTGCGGTTTGGAAGACAGTCTAGCTGGGCGTTGCCGTAAACAACCTCTACATACCGTATCTTGCATTTGCGGACAACCTGGCGATACGAACAGACGACGAACAGACTGCAGTCACACAGCTGTAACTACTCAAAAAAGTGCAGAAAAAGTAGGTTTACACATTTCATTTGAGAAAACTGAATTCTTCTGTTCAGAAACAAATTCCAAGCTTAAAAACAAAATACGGTAAAATTAACAAGGTCCCACACATTAAATACCTTTGAGAATTCATCGAACCGACAGGCACTGAAAAATATCACTAAGCAACATTGATTGCATCCAAAGAAAGTAAAAAGAATTTGGCTTAACGCAAAATCTCTACAAGAAAAAAAATCAATGTCAAGAGGGGAAAAAATTAGACATTCCAATACTGTCATAAAACCAGCAAACGTTTACGCAAGTGGAACACTAACCCTTAACAGAAAACAACAAGTTGAAGACATCGAACAAGAAGAAAGATCATCCGGAAAAATCTGGAATGAAATTTTCACTCTGCAGCGGAGTGTGCGCTGTTTTAAATTTGCTGGCAGATTAAAACTGTGTGCCGGACCGAGACTCGAACTCGGGACCTTTGCCTTTCGCGGGCAAGTGCTCTACCATCTGAGCTACCGAAGCACGACTCACGCCCGGTACTCACAGCTTTACTTCTGCCAGTACCTCGTCTCCTACCTTCCAAACTTTACAGAAGCTCTCCTGCGAACCTTGCAGAACTAGCACTCCTGAAAGAAAGGATATAGGATATCCTTGCCTGCGAAAGGCAAAGGTCCCGAGTTCGAGTCTCGGTCCGGCACAGTTTTAAGCTTCCCGGAAGTTTCAGGAAAATTCTAGGAGGAAGACATACACAAGACGGTTATAGACTACAATGAATTAAAATAACAGAAGTTTTCAAACATCGAAACTGATGTAAGGAAAAGACGAGTGAAACTCTTTGGTCATCTCAGCCGACTACCAGAAAATCGGTTGACGAAGAGAATAACAGATTATGTAACCTCACTGAAGAACTCTTAACGTTAGCTAGATGAAATTCGAAAGCGCCTAAATAATGCAAAACAAAACAAGCCGACATTCTACAATGAGACATTTTTATATACAGAGTAGACAAATGGGAAGGCCGGCCGCTGTGGCCGAGCGGTTCTAGGCGGTTCAGTCCGGAATCACGCGCCTGCTACGGTCGCAGTTTCGAATCCTGCCTCGGGCCTGGATGTGTGTGTTGTCCTTTGGTTAGTTAGGTTTAAGCAGTTCTAAGTTCTAGGGAACTGATGATCTCAGATGTTAGGTCGCATACGGCTTAGAGCCATTTGAACAAATGGGCAGTTGTATCAGAGCAACCAAAAGAAACACAGTAGAGATCGAAGCGGTCGGATGAGCGTAAACAAGCGTTTCGGGAAGAAATGGAAACCTATTGGAAGAAGAAAAATTCAACAACTGATTGATTTATTTGCTTAACGTCTTCCATTTCTGGAGAGAATTCGCCAACAACAATAACAATCTCCATACGTGAAAGGCAATGTCCCGTCTGACCGAGTCCTCATCTTCCGGTAGAAACTGCTAGGGGCAGAAACTTTAAATCTGGTGATGGTGTTGGACTTACACCGTAGGTGTCGCTTAAGAATGCAGTTTTCGAAATTCCACCCATAAGTAGTCGAAATAGGGAATGAAGCTTTTTGAAAAATATATCGCTATCAAGCCAATTTTGAACGTAAGATAATTGATATTCGGTTTCTCGGTCAGAAATTAAAAAAAAGTATGTGTCCAAGCATTTTTGAAAAGTCAACCGCTAATGGGGTGAAATAATGCGTGAAAGTATTCAAAAAACTAATCATCGAAGAACTATTAAAGCTACATCTATAAAAACGTGTGTTTCATTTCTTAGCTAGAAATAGAAAATACGAGCTCCTGGAGATTTAACTACTAAGGGGTAAAACACGTCAACGGCCTTGAGGCAGTGCTAACACCGGCTCCCGTCATACCTCCGAAGTTAAGCGCCGTCGGGCTGGGCTAGCACACGGATGGGTGACCATCCGGTCTGCCGGGCGCTGTTGGCAAGCGGGGTGCACTCAGCCCTTGTGAGGCAAACTGAGGAGCTACTCGGCTGAGAAGTAGCGGCTCCGCCCTCGTAAACTGACGTACGGCCGGGAGAGCGGTGTGCTGACCACGTGCCCCTCCATATCCGTGTCCACTGACGCCTGTGGGGTGGGGATGACACGGCGCCCGGTCGGTACCGTTGGACCTTCCAAGGCCTGTTCGGACGGAGTTTTAAGGGGTAAAACATGGCACGAAAGCTTTTTTGAGAGCCACTTATTGAAATACTACTAAAGCAATTTGGAAGCTGCAGCTGTGGAAATTTCCATTTGAATTCTGGTTGGAAATCAAAAAAGAAAGGAATGCATTTCTGTGACTTTGGAGACTCTGACAGGGTAAAATAGGGGATGAACATTTTTATGAAAATATTTGTTCTTTCATCAGATGCGTTACATCGCCATCACTTTGAAACCATCTGTGGCAGCATTAACGCAGGTGGAGAAGACCCACAGTTACGTCGAACTGGCCGTACAGCCGACCGACCCTTGGACCACATTCTGTCAGCAGAGGTCAGCTCTGGTCACGGCCCTAGCCAGCCACCCAGGTCATCTAACCTGTGACGAGCCCTGAAGTCTAAGGCACATCACAACAACCGTCACTATCTTCTTCAACAGCGGCAGAACATTTCGGATGAGGTTGTAGCAATTCCGCCTTCAACTACTTGCTGACCAGGGCCCAGAAGTGCAGAGAGCTGAGTGGTGGCCACTTGCAACGTCTCCTACACTCATCTCAGTACTGTACTTCCTTTCCTCAGCTGTGTGTGTGTGTGTGTGTGTGTGTGTGTGTGTGTGTGTGTGTGTGTGTGTGTGTGTTTGCACCCTGCAACTGTGTTCTGAGGGCCACTACTATTTGCTCTCCCAGTACGTCTTAGTGGACGAAATTTTGTATACAAATATCAGCGCTTCAACTCAAAATACAGGATTACCCAAGACATGGGAAACCACCTACCAGAATCTGTTTTTGGTCAGAAGTACATTCGCAAAAGACCACAACTTCATCGAGGCACTGTCGGTCCAGTTTGTCCAACTCCTCGACGGCGATTCGGCGTAGATCCCTCAGAGTGGTTGGTGGGTCACGTCGTCCATAAACAGCCCTTTCCAATCTATCCCAGGCATGTTCGATAGGGATTCATGTATGGATATCATGCTGGCCACTCTAGATGAGCGATGTCGTTATCCTGAAGAAAGTCATTCACAACATGTGCTCGATGGAGTCGCGAATTTTCGTCCATGAAGAGTAATGCCTCGCCAGTATGCTGCCGATGTGGTTGCACTATCGGTCGGAGGATGGCATTCACGTATTGTACAGCCGTTACGGCGCCTTCCGTGACCACCAGCGGCCAACGTCGGCCCCACATAATGCCGCCCCAAAACAGCAGGGAACCTCCACCTTGCTGCACTCGCTGGACAGTGTGTCTAAGGCGTTCAGCCTGACTGGGTTGCCTCCAGACACGTCTCCGACGATTGTCTGGTTGGAGGCATATGCGACGCTCATCGGTGAAGAGAACGTGATGCCAATCCTGAGCAGTCAATTTAACATGTTGTTGGGCCCATCTGTACCGCGCTGCACGGTGTCGTGGTTGCTAAGATGGACCTCGCCGTGGGCGTCGGGAGTGAAATTGCGCATCGTGCAGCCTGTTCCGTACAGTTTCAGTCGTAACACGACGTCCTGTGGCTGCACTAAAAGCATTATTCCACAGTGTGGCGTTGCTGTCAGGGTTCCTCCGAGCCATAATCCGCAGGCAGCGGTCATCCACTGCAGTAGTAGCCCTCGGGCGGCCTCAGCGAGGCATGTCATCGACAGTTCCTGTCTCTCTGTATCTCCTCCATGTCCGAACAACATCGCTTTGGTTCACTCCGAGACGCCTGGACACTTCCCTTGTTGAGAGCCCTTCCTGGCACAAAGTAACCGCGGTATTGACCGTCTAGGCACGGCTGAACTACAGACACAACACGAGCCGTGTACCTCCTTCCTGGTGGAATGACTGGAACTGATCGGCTGTCGGACCCCCTCCATCTAATAGGCGCTGCTCTTGCATGGTTGTTTACGTCTTTGGCGGGCGAGGTTAGTGACACAGTCAGTTCTTCACTTCTGGTAACCGAAGTGATGCAAAACTTTTTTTGGTTCCCAATTTTCGGAAAATTGTTTGAAGTAGTTGTTCTGAAATTTTAGTAGAACATACTTTTACTTCGACAACGTGAAGGAGTCTCACTACTTTTTGAGCTTTTGTAACGTCCAATCTTTCTCCTTTTCTCAAGCAAGTTGATGTGGTACAAAGTAAGAAATCCGGGTGGCGGTGTGAATGGAATCACAAGGTATCCGATGTGTGGAAACACCAGACCAGTTGCATTAAGAAACAATATTTAACTCAACTAGTGGGCTATTTCTTCACGTCGACGTTCTTCAAAACGAGTTGTTGAAAATTAACAAATATGTAAGTGACAAAATTGCTCTCTGTGGTGGGCGGAGACGTGTGAGGGGAAATGCCGACGTAATCGGCTCCCCGTTTTTTTGTTTTGTTTTGGTTTGAGGTGAAAAAAAAACAACTGGGGTTATACGTGCTCAAGTCAAAACTGTAGAACACCAAGACAGAGAGGTGTTAAAAAAACGAGTACACGTCAGTCCCAAGTGACAGAAGGCAGCTAAAAACAGGGACGTGAAGAAAGGGCTAAGCAAGACATCAAACACAAACGGAGGTACAAAATTAAACATTTAATGGCATTTCTGATACTCCTTTGGATCGGCGCTCGGTGCTACCAACAGGAAATGCAACGTTTAACTTCACCACGCAATTTTCACACTATCCCTGATACTTTGCTGCCGTGTGCAGAAATGGAAGAAAGAAGAAGAAAAAAGAAAAAAGAAAAGCGTAGTCGACATGAAATGTTCCGGACAAATCCGATGTGTGACGAGAATCGAATGACGGACCTAACGGACACTTTTCATTGTGGCACTTACAAGGGAACCTCCCCATCGCATGCCCCTCAGATTTAGTTATAAGTTGGCACAGTGGATAGCCCTTGAAAAACTGAACACACATCAGTTAAGAAAACAGGAAGAAGTTGTGTGGAACTATGAAAAAAATAAGCAAAATATACAAACTGAGTAGTCCATGCGCAAGATAGGCAACATCAAGGATAGTTTGTACCCAGCAGCGCCGTGGTCCCGTGGTTAGCGTGAGCAGCTGCGGACCGACACGTCCTTGGTTCAAGTCCTCCCTCCAGTGAAAACTTCAATTTTTTTTCAGTTTATGTGACAAACACTTATGTTTTCATCACTTTTTTAGGAGTGATTATCACATCCACAAGAAAACCTAAATCGGGCAAGGCAGAAGAATCTTTTTACGCATTCGCCAAGTGTACAAGTTAGGTGGGTCGACAACATATTCCTGTCATGTGACGCACATGCCGTCAACAGTATCGTATAGAATATATCAGACGTGTTTTCCTGTGGAGGAATCTGTTGACCTATGACCTTGCGATCAAATGTTTTCGGTTCCTATTGGAGAGGCACGTCCTTTCGTCTACTAATCGCACGGTTTTGCGGTGCGGTCGCAAAACAGACACTAAACTTATTACAGTGAACAGAGACCTCAGTGAACGAACGGACAGATCGTAACTATGCGAAAATAAAGAAAGTAAACTTTTCACTCGAGGGAAGACTTGAACCAAGGACCTCTCGTTCCGCAGCTGCTCACGCTAACCACGGGACCACGGCGCTCCTGGGTTCAAACTATCCTTGATGTTGCCTATCTCCCACATGGACTACTCAGTTTGTATATTTTACTAATTTTTTTCATAGCTCACACAACTTCTTCCTGTTTTCTCGACTGATCTGTGTTCAGTTTTTCAAGGCCTAGGCACTGTGCCAACTTATAACTAAATCTGAGGAGGGTGCGATGGGGAGGTTTCCTTGTTAGATATATTTACCATTGTTAGCAAACTGGTCATAGTCAAGCGTGAGCGTCCATCGTTTTTACTTCACTTCTTGCTCTAAGGGGGATAAGCAGGCCGCTACCTGCTTGATGTACAGAAAACTTAATAATAAGTCAATACTTAAATATTCGTCTCTAAAACCGGTAGTATATTTAGGAAGTGCAGCCTATATTTTTATAGGGTATTTTTTCCGCAGACGTATCGACACTTTTCTCCAAGAAGTCGATGCTTTCCTTCGGTACATCGACACTTTGATACAACTACACTTTTAATTGATATATCGAGGGCCATTAATGGTTTTTTAGATACCGACTCAGTATTCCCGATATTCTTAACCTATTATGGCCCAAATTAATTTTTTTTTAAACTGAAGGTTTTATTCCTTAATTATAATGTACATAGTGTATGAACCACAATAATTACAAAAATAGCCAAAGAGTATTTATACATGCTGATATAATGGCCGTCCTCAAAATAGGACACTGGGATCTAACAGTATCGTATAACATACTAAACTGTATTCAAATCTTAACTGTTTATTTCTTGTGAAATGGTACACAACACTTCACACACAGTGTTACACGGCATTTAGCACAGTATGTTTGTGGTTTGCCATTGTATTTAGCTCTTACACACGTTCTTTGCGTGCTTCTTTTGTCAATCATATGACCAATTCCATCAAACCTGATGTCTGGTATCACTCTTGACCGACTTGATCGGTATTCCGTTGGACATCCAATATTCGGTCTTCCAGTGTCCAATTTCAGGTATGTAACTGTAACAGCACGTCTGAAATCCAGTGCATTTTTCCCACGTACTAGTCTGTAGAAGAGACAGACATTTACGAGGGCCATTCCCAGCAAACGTGTAATAGGACCTAGTACCATTTTTTCCCTCTAATTACCGTCGTATATTTTCAATCTAACGAGTCATGGCGGTCAACACCTCCCAAGTACGCGTTATATGACTTCAAAACGGCTGGTTGTTGCACTTGTGTCTTCTTAGTTTGGGAGCAGCTACGCGGTACAGTAGACAAACAAAGGTTCAAAATTTGTACCAGTTGTACGAATCTGTTGTGCCAACGAACAAATAAGATTTCACCATTCCTGTCGTACTGGTAGTCGTAGTTTCCTCGAACTGTCTTTCTCAGTTCGTTGGTGCTCAGTAGTGGACAGTCACCAACTATATTCTCTCTGACAGTCCCAGTTGCTCGAAAACCCAGATTTCTCAGATGAATCGGAAGATCTCTACTAGTGAAGAGATCGTCAAACTACACACAATGATTCTCGGGTTTTTCAATGCAGTCCAACATGTTTAGGACTGCTCTTGATCCCAATAGTAGGTCATCCCTTGCAGTATCTTCTAGATCCTTTCCACAGTATAAATCAAATTTGAAACAGTAGCCACTTGCTGCACAAGGAGACCACAACTTATAGCCAAATCTAACAGGCTTGCCTCGGATAAACTGTCCATCTGGAACTCTATTATTTACTAATGGGTAACATAGTCATAAATATACTTACATAATACGCTGTAAATTTCAAAGTAACTTCATATCCTGTAAAGAGGGGTCGTTACTTACCTCGGCAACAAAATCTGCTAAAATTATCACGTTCTAAAATGAAAATACATCAGCAGTAGCAGAGTTTCATATTGGAACGTGCAGCAATACAAATAACTGAAATGATAACACCAAGTCACAGTGTCCTATTTCGAGTACACCAGATTTTATAACAATGGAAAACAATGAAAATAACTCCAATTGAGCTAACAATGGAAGTAGTCTAAAAGACACATTGTTGACTATATATAACAGCAAAAAGATCTTTGCCACATATTTCAAATATTACTGAGTTGTCGATAAAGTAAATACCTGTAATAAGGAGAAGTGTGCCTTAGTATTCAATCATCAATTAATGGTAGGATTTATTGGTTTTAATTTCCTGTAAGCATACATTTGTTATAAGAGTCGTCAACAAACGACGTAGAACAGTAATAGTTGCAAATTAATAATTTATTGTGTATCTATAAATAACTATGTGCTCTGTCCTCAAAATAGGGCACTGGTACTTGATGGGTTAAAGACACGAGCAGTGGTGATCGCCAGGGGGCACTGACCTGGGGAGCCCCGCTGCTGCCAGCGCGCCCTGGCGGCGGCGCCCGCGGCCGCTGGAGGCGGCTGCTGGAAGATGGTGGCCACGTGGGGGCGGCCGCTGGAGGTGAGCGGCCCGCCGGCGCCCGGGTACGTCGCCGTCGACGAGCACAGGTCGGCCATCTCGTCCGCCTCCTCGTCCTCCACCGCCTCGTCTGCAACCCACACACACGCCCGCTCTGATAACCAAAAAGCACGAGCGACAGCAACTACTTGCTCATGTCCAGCTTATATAGCGTGAGCGAGGGAATTCAGCAGGTGAGGTTTCGGTTCGTTCTGCGCATCTGACGTCACAAAACACAGTCAGCCAATGAGCAGAGAACGACGTTGCCAGAGCTCGACTGCAGTGCAGAGCACGGACGAGTGACTTCAGTTTTAGAAACGTTCAGTCATAAATAAAGTAACTGAACAAAAGCAATGTCTCGATAGCAGACTTTCTATAAAAGAAAGTTTGGAAAAAAGCATTCTTTACACCAACTGCTTCACATTCTATTAATTAATTAAACCAAATAAGCAATAAGCCTCGTAATTCAATAGCAAGGAAATTCTCACTTACCACCGCTTTTTCGCAATAAAGAACAGCGGTAATTGTTTATTTCCTATTGTACTTCGACGAAACGTAATTCATAGTGATACCAACAGTGTTTGTTGGTATTCTGCGTGACATTTTAAAGTCCTCTAGGAATATATTTGAATGACAAGCTACGTTAGCGTAATGGTTTGCCAGCACGGTAGCTCAGCGTGTTCGGTCAGAGGGTTAGTTGCCCTCTGTAATAAAAAAAAAAACTGAGTTAATCGATCAACAACGAACTTAAACGGATGTCTTACGACGTCCGCCCCCGAGCAGATGCAACGTACAAAAGGGAACAAAATGAGATTAAAAAAAAGTTAAGGTGTATGACTGGTAAGCGAAAAGTTCTGAGTTGAAACCTTGTTCGGTGCTTGATATTTTGTTTATTTAAAAACAATTTCGTAGTTTCTTACTTAACGAATTTTATTTGTTTGAATGTAATATTTTGAAATTACTAGTTCTTTGTCTCTTCATTATAATAAGTTTTCGGTTCTAATTTTGTCCTCCAATATCTCTTTTCGCAGCAATTAAAAACAATGAAAAGGCACACATACAATATTCATTTTATCTGTTTTGTTTGTTGTATCTTCTCTTCCGCAGTCACTGTTTTACTATTCATATTGAGTTAAAAGTATTATTTAGAGCAGAATTCCGGCTCGTACGTTACCGAGCTACTTGATTGTCTGACGCAATTCTTTGCTTCGCTGCTTTGGCAACATCATATTCAATGTTTTCGTCGACTCATCTATGTTTTGGCAAGTATTTGCTGTCCGTTGTGACAAATACAAATTGTTTGGGCACTGGGTCTCACTGACAATATATTTTAGTTTCTATGTTTTATTACATCCACAATTCAGTTTCGTGTACTTCGCCAATTTTGTTTTAATCAGAACTTTTTAGAAAAAAGCGAAATGACTCTGGTATAAATAAAACTTTTATTACAGTCGCGAAAGACGGAATATTTCTCAATATTACATACGACACCTATCTGGTACTTCAATTAAATGAGGTATTGTTATACAGTAAATTTTATATGAAATTAAGGTATCTTGTCCACATTTCATTCTCAACATTGTGGCAACTAAAATCGACCATACGGAAATATACGCTATGGACTTCTACCTCTGCAAACTCTTCAAAATTTCGTGCAATGGTTTACTACATTTAATGCTGCACAGTAACTGCGCTGAACATCGGAACAAAATTAAGTCATTTATGGGGGGAAGGTATCAGTCAAGAAGATGTGTAAAAATCAAATTTTTGGGCCAAATAGTTTTTGTGAAACCGAATGGTGAGTGTGTCAAAGCAGTCGGAACACCGTGTGTCTGCACAGGCGAGCAGTGCAGTGATGACAAAATGCGGGGAGCACGTCTCTGTAGCAGCGAAAGGGTTATAAGTTTGCGAACTGAACTATACTATACTATGCTATACTATGGCGCTGCTTCTATTGGCGCGTGCGTCGTGTGCAACTGGCAACGCAGCAATCTCCCGCGTCTTGGCGGGCATGCGCGAGCCGAGCCGCCAAGATAAAAGAATTCAACTATAGTTTCGTCGTCGCACTACGGCCTATCCTCAGGCCGCACCACCGCCAAAGCACTATTTGATTCCCTTGGCGCCTTTACTTTGGTATCCTTGCTACTACCACATATGAGCTCGTTTTTATCACGAATCTATGGTCAACAGCCTGTCATCTGGAACGGACTGGAGATGGTGGTGATGTGTCGCCGAAACTAGTCCTGTGATAAAATGATACTCTGAAAACACAGCTGTTATTTTTTTGTCGTATACTTTGTAAGTAGGCTGTTTAGGTTTTTATGTTGGTAACGCCACGTAGCACTCTGAATGAAAATCACTGGCTGTGCTGTGTGCAGTCTGTGGCTGGTTCGCATTGTTGGAATATTCGCTTGTGTAGTGTTGGGCAGTTTGATGTGAACAGCGCGTAGCGTTGGGCAGTTGGGGGTGAGCCGCCAGCAGTGGTGGATGTGGGGAGAGAGATGGCGGAGTTTTGAGAGCGGACGGTCTGGACCTGTGTCCATCAGAGATAGTAAATTTGTAAGACTGGATGTCATGAACTGCTATATATATATTAACTTTTGAACACTATTAAGGTAAATACATTGTTTGTTCTCTATCCACATCTTTCATTTGCTGACTATGCCTATCAGTAGTTAGTGACTTCAGTAGTTTGAATCTTTTATTTAGCTGGCAGTATTGGCGCTCGCTGTATTGCAGTAGTTCGAGTAACGAAGATTTTTGTGAGGTGAGTGATTCATGAAAGGTATAGGTTATTGTTAGTCAGGGCCATTCTTTTGTAGGGATTATTGGAAGTCAGATTGCGTTGCGCTAAGAATATTGTGCGTCAGTTTAGTGGTGATCAGAGTAAGTGAAGAGAGGAATGTCCGAGTACGCTCAGTTTTGCTCAGCTGTTTGAAAATCAAATAACGTAAGAGGTTCAGCACCACAGTATTTCGCTAATTTGTCTGAGGGGACGTTTCAACTTCAACTTCAGTTTCCAGCCTCAAACATTTCGTGGTTCACATTAGAGACGGGACAAACTGAGCGGGTTAGCACAGACACCTGTATTTTACGACTGTGCTTTGGAAAGTTCTTGGAATCACCACCAGAGGTCAGAGGTGACGCAGAGAGCTCTTCACGTGATATTCACTGGACTGTTGGCTGTAAACACGTGTCACGTCGGTGCTCTTGGGAGAGAGCTGTGGCGGTTACGTGGCTCTGTTGTTCCCGCAGAGTGATTTGCCAAGATGGGGGGGGGGGGGGGGGGGGAAATCTGGAGATTCGAGCAGTGATTTAGTACTTCATAAAGAAAGGTATAAAGCGAAGGACATTCGTGCCGATTTCCAGAATAGACTGGGGCACTCTGCTCCCTCATATTCAACTGTTGCCAAGTGGACAAATGAATTTAAATTTGGTCGGGAGATGTTAGACGGCGATCCGCGCAGTGGTCGGCCAAGGTGTCTCACTGCTGCAGAAATCATTGCAAGAGAGCACTAAATGGTCACGGAGGATCGCCGATTTAAAGTGCGTGAAATTGCTCACGTTTGCCAGATGTCATCTAGAAGGGTGTTTCACATTTTAACCGAAGAATAAGAAATGAAAAAAATTGTCTGCAAGATGGGTGCCGAGACTCTCGACGCTGGGTCAAAAACGCACGACAACGGACATATCAGAACAGTGTTTGGCACGTTTTAGGAGAAACGGAGAAGGTGCACTACTATTCCCCAGAGGCGAAACAACAGTCACAGCAGTGGAAAGATGCTGATGCTCCGCCACCAAAGAAAGCGAAGACAATTCCTTCGGCGGGAAACGTCACGGCATCAGTATTCTGGGATGCGAAGGAGATTCTGTTTGTAGATCATCTCCTCACTGGGCGAACAGTTACTGGAGAATACTGTGCCAACCTCCTGGACAAATAGTAACAAACGAAAAAGGAAGGAAGGAAGTCATCTTCCATCAAGAGAATACGCGCCCGCACCCATGTGCCGTCGCCATGGCGAAATTACACTAACTGAGGTATGAACTGTTGCCACACCCGCCTTATTCACCTGATATGGCTCCGTCAGACTTCCATCTCTTCCCAAAATTGAAATTTTTTCTTGGTGGACGAAGATTCACTTCAAAAGAAGAATTGATAGCCGGAGTTGAGAACTACACTCCTGGAAATTGAAATAAGAACACCGTGAATTCATTGTCCCAGGAAGGGGAAACTTTATTGACACATTCCTGGGGTCAGATACATCGCATGATCACACTGACAGAACCACAGGCACATAGACACAGGCAGCAGAGCATTCACAATATCGGCACTAGTACAGTGTATATCCACCTTTCGCAGCAATGCAGGCTGCTATTCTCCCATGGAGACGATCGTAGAGATGCTGGATGTAGTCCTGTGGAACGGTTTGCCATGCCATTTCCACCTGGCGCCTCAGTTGGACCAGCGTTCGTGCTGGACGTGCAGACCGCGTGAGACGACGCTTCATCCAGTCCCAAACATGCTCAATGGGGGACAGATCCGGAGATCTTGCTGGCCAGGGTAGTTGACTTACACCTTCTAGAGCACGTTGGGTGGCACGGGATACATGCGGACGTGCATTGTCCTGTTGGAACAGCAAGTTCCCTTGCCGGTCTAGGAATGGTAGAACGATGGGTTCGATGACGGTTTGGATGTACGGTGCACTATTCAGTGTCCCCTCGACGATCACCAGTGGTGTACGGCCAGTGTAGGAGATCGCTCCCCACACCATGATGCCGGGTGTTGGCCCTGTGTGCCTCGGTCGTATGCAGTCC
This sequence comes from Schistocerca serialis cubense, assembly GCF_023864345.2. NCBI lineage: Eukaryota > Metazoa > Arthropoda > Insecta > Orthoptera > Acrididae > Schistocerca > Schistocerca serialis. The sequence continues at coordinate 171,622,417 of NC_064648.1, forward strand.
TGATTGTGGCGCTCACCTGCACGGCGCCAAACACGCATACGACCATCATTGGCACCAAGGCAGAAGCGACTCTCATCGCTGAAGACGACACGTCTCCATTCGTCCCTCCATTCACGCCTGTCGCGACACCACTGGAGGCGGGCTGCACGATGTTGGGGCGTGAGCGGAAGACGGCCTAACGGTGTGCGGGACCGTAGCCCAGCTTCATGGAGACGGTTGCGAATGGTCCTCGCCGATACCCCAGGAGCAACAGTGTCCCTAATTTGCTGGGAAGTGGCGGTGCGGTCCCTTACGGCACTGCGTAGGATCCTACGGTCTTGGCGTGCATCCGTGCGTCGCTGCGGTCCGGTCCCAGGTCGACGGGCACGTGCACCTTCCGCCGACCACTGGCGACAACATCGATGTACTGTGGAGACCTCACGCCCCACGTGTTGAGCAATTCGGCGGTACGTCCACCCGGCCTCCCGCATGCCCACTATACGCCCTCGCTCAAAGTCCGTCAACTGCACATACGGTTCACGTCCACGCTGTCGCGGCATGCTACCAGTGTTAAAGACTGCGATGGAGCTCCGTATGCCACGGCAAACTGGCTGACACTGACGGCGGCGGTGCACAAATGCTGCGCAGCTAGCGCCATTCGACGGCCAACACCGCGGTTCCTGGTGTGTCCGCTGTGCCGTGCGTGTGATCATTGCTTGTACAGCCCTCTCGCAGTGTCCGGAGCAAGTATGGTGGGTCTGACACACCGGTGTCAATGTGTTCTTTTTTCCATTTCCAGGAGTGTATTTTGCAGGCCCGGAGCAAACCCATTTCCGAGATGGGATCAAGGCACTGGAACATCGTTGGACCAAGTGCATTAATGTCAAAGGAGACCACATTGAAAAATAAGTGATGTAAGTACTTTTTTCTGTTCCGTTCCGAGAACTTTTCGAACCACCCTCGTAGCTCCGAAAACCCAAAACTTTTCCGCCTTTGTTTCGTCTCTGATTTACCAGGCGTTTTCCGTATTTTACTAACAACTACAGAAGAAACCAAAATATCAGCCATAGCAGCAGCGCTAAACGTTTGCTTCTAGATAAACATTTCATACAAAACGAATAATGTTTTTCAGTAAAATGTCCATTGTGTACAATTATCGGTTTATTAAAGCAGTTCGGAAGATCAATTAGAACTATTTTAATAAAAATTCTGACAGAAACAAGCAACATACACATGGCACTGAAACTTCCTGACAGATTAAAACTGTGTGCCGGACCGAGACTCGAACTCGGGTTCGCAGGAGAGCTTCTGTGAAGTTTGGAAGGTAGGAGACGAGATACTGGCAGAAGTAAAGCTGTGAGGACGGGGCGTGAGTCGTGCTTGGGTAGCTCAGTTGGTAGAGCCCTTGCCTGCAAAAGGCAAAGGTCCTGAGTTCGAGTCTCAGTCCGGCACACAGTTTTGATCTCCCAGGAAGTTTTATATCAGCGCACACTCCGCTGCAGAGTGAAAATCTCATTCTGGAAACACATGGCAATGCTGAGACAATTAACATGAATATGTGACCTCTTTCGAGCAAGTCCGGAAGAACTGACACGAGACTCAGAAGTCGACTGGCCCCGATGGGCAATGAATACACCACCTTTGATGTGGATCCACCTTTTCCAGCGGGAATGTAAAGATAGACGACGGTGGGAATGTGGGTCCGGCAAGGGGCGTTCCGAGATAGTCCGGGTATTTATGACACACTGTTTCCGGGTGGCGCATTGGTTAACTGAACTGCCTAGAAAGCAGGAGATCCCAGGTTCGAGAGCCCGCGCGGCACACATTTTCACTCGTCGCCCCCGACCGCGCACGTTAGTTCCTCTTACGTTAGATTCTTTCCTTTTTCCCCACTCCCTCCTCAATTTACATAGTAAGGTAGCTGTTACCACGTGGCGTGTTGTATTAGGTGTACCCGCGTACATGCAGTCTGTGAGTTTTGCCCTACGTGGTCTATATAGTAGTTCCTACCTGTTCTTGAACAATAGTTCTATTACACAGGTTGAGTCACTAACTATTGCCACCAAGAATAGCTCCGGAAGTGACAGGAGCTGAAAAATTTGTGGGACAAATGTAGCGTGGCGCAAGAGGGGGCCATGATATGACGTTCGCCTTTTTTGTTGCTAGGTTTGGTCGCTTCAGAGACATGGTCAACTTCGGTGTTTTTAAGGGAATGCTATAGTTTGGTCCTTACTTTCTGATAGCGGCTATCGAGACTAATCAGATGATGTTTGGCAGTAAGATCTTCGGAGTTCAACGAATGTCACAAAGGTGGCTTGAACGTCCATTTGCAGAAGGTGTTCGAAGTGATGGCCATTGGTACGTATGCTGTGCTGCAATCTTCCTATCATGGATTGAGTGGTATTCCTTATCACATCGGCACTTAACGAAGCACATGCTCTGACAATTCTCTCTCGCAAATCCTGAGGTGTAGTTGGAACGTCTTTATAAGCAATATCTTTTAAGAATCCCTATGAGAAAAAAATCCGGAGGTGTCAAGTCTGGTGAACGAGCCGCCCAAGACATCTCCTCCGCGTCCAATCCAACGATTTGGTAATTGTTTCTGCAACTCATTTCTAGCCGACAGCGAAAAATGTGCCAGACACCCATCTTGTTGATACCACATTCTGCTCTTTGTTCTTAAAGGTATTCCTTCCAATAACAGGCCTACCGTTTCTTGCAGGAATGTGGTGTACGTCCTACCATTAAGATTTCCTTCAGTGAAATAGGGGCCTGTAATTCTGTCCTCCAGAGTCCCACACCAACTCCCAAGTGTAAGCTGCGAAAATGAAAAGGGTAAAACTGGTTTGACCCATCAAGCAAATTGCAACATACTAGCCAGATACATCGAGAAGCTGCTCAACTGCTCACCGCCAACAACGAACTGGAACTTCTGGCTGTTCCCGAGAACCTAGAAGACTATATGCCACCAACAAAAGTAGTAGTAAAGGAAGCCCTAAGAAGTCTCAAAAACAACAAAGCCAGCTGAGAAGACTCAATATCAGCAGAAATGCTGAAATGGGCTGAACTGAAAATCCTAGACGACCTACACCGAATCTTGCATGAAGTATCGGGAGAGCGGAAAACTGCCACAAGAGCGGAAAACTGCCACAAGAGCGGAAAACTGCCACAAGAGCGGAAAACTGCCACAAGAGCGGAAAACGTCTCTAATCCATCCAACCCATAAGAAAGATGACAAACAATATGTTAACAACTACAGAGGCGATTCCCAGTCACCTACAAAATCCTCTCAAAGACACTGTAGAATAGAATTGAAGGAATCCTATATAAACAACTTGGAGAATACAAGGATGGGTTCCGGAAACGCTGCACCTGAGGCAAACGAATTTTTCATGTGAAATCAATAATTCGACACAGAATGGTGAATGGCAAAAATATAGACCTTTCTTTCATTGACTCGATGGATAGAACAACCCTACATAGGATCAGAGAATACGGAGTCAAAAACAAGCTGGCAGACATTATCATAGAAACGTCAACAGGAGCAAGTTCGAAACTGGAGTTTGTGGGAGAATTGTCCCAACCATCTGAAACCAAGACGGGTGCGCGAGAGGGTGATGGATCATCACCATTATCAGTGTCCTGGAGAAGATAGAGAGAATTTAATCCCAAACTTGACAATGCACGGATTGGCCGAGTCTGGTTCCTCCAGATTTCCTTCCTAGACAAAGCGATCTGCTTGGCTTTCGCTGATGATTTTGCAACACTTTCAGAGAACTTAGAAGAGGCGTCCGTACAGATCGACCTACAAGAAGGGATCGCTGGCAAGACGGGACTTAAGACCTCGAAAGAAAAGACTGAATTCGTGAGAAGTGACAAACATGGACCAGAATTCCTTTAAACAGAGACTGGACGGAATGAGGGGGTGAAAAGATTCAAATACCTCGGTGAAGCCATACAAGAGAACGCGCTGCAGGAAACTGCTGTGGCGGACCGGATCTCAAAAACGGCGACAGCTTACGGATTAACTAAAAACATTTACAACAAAAACTGCATCTCTTGGAATGCCAAAATAAAGCACTAAAGTGCTGCGGTAAAAACAGAGTGCCAGCGAAATTCTCTTAATATATCTATGTGGATACTCTGCAAATCACAATTAAGTGCCTGGCAAAGGGTTCATTGAACCACCTTCACAATTCTCTATTATTCCAATCTCGTATAGCGCGCAGAAAGAATGAACACGTGTATCTTTCCATACGAGCTCTGATTTCCCTTATTTTATGTTGCTTATCGTTCCTCCCTATGTAGGTCGGTGTCAACAAAATATTTTCGCATTCGGAGGAGAAAGTTGGTGATCCGAATAACATGAGAAGATTCCATCGCAAGGAGAAACACCTTTCTTTTAATGATGTCCAGCCCAAATCCTGTATCATTTCTGTGACACTCTCTCCAATATTTCGCGGTAATACAGAATGTGCTGCCCTTCTTTGAACTTTTTCGATGTACTCCGTCAGTCCTATCTGGTAAGGATCCCACACCGCGCAGCAGTAGTCTGAAAGTGGACGGACAAGCGTAGTGTAGGCAGTCTCCTTAGTAGGTCTGTTACATTTTCTGAGTGTCCCGCCAATAAAACGCAGTCTTTGGTTAGCCTTCCCCACAACATTTTCCATAGAAATTGTACGTCCTAGGTATTTAGTTGAACTTACGGCTTTTAGATTAGACTGATTTATCGTGTAACCGAAGTTTAACGACTTCCTTTCATCACTCATGTGGATGACGTCACACTTTTCGTTATTTAGGGTCAACTGCCACTTTTCGCACCATTCAGATATCTTTTCTGTATCGTTTTGCAGTATGTTTTGAAATTCTGATGTCTCTGCTAGTCGATAAACGACAGCGTCATCTGCAAACAACCGAAGACGGCTGCTCTATCTCCAAAATCTTTTATATAGATAAGGAACAGCAAAGGGCCTATAACACTACCTTGGGGAACGCCAGAAATCAGTTCTATTTTAGTCGAGTACTTTCCGTCAATTACTACAAACTGTGACCTGTGACAGGAAATCACAAATCGAGTCACATAAGTGAGACGATACTGCGTAAGTACGCAATTTTACTACGAGCCGATTGTGAGGTACAGTGTCAAAAGCCTTCCGGAAATCCATAAATACAGAATCGATATGAAATCCCTTGTCAATGGCACTCCACACTTCGTGCGAGTACAGGGCTAGTTGTGTTTCACAGCAACGATGTTTTCTAAGCCCATGTCGACTGTGTGTCAATAGACCGTTTTCTTCGAGGTAATTCATAATGTTCGAACACAATGAATGTTCTAAAACCCTGCTGCATATCGACGTTAACGATATGGGCCTGTAATTTAGTGGATTGCTCCCACTACTTCTCTTGAATATTCGTGTGACCTGTTCAACTTTCCAGTCTTTGGGTACCGATCTTTCGTCGAGCGAACGGTTGTATATGATTGTTAAGTATGGAGCTAATGCATCAGCATACTCCGAAAGGAACCTACTTGGTGTACAGTCTGGACCAGTAGACTTGCTTTTATTAAGTGATTTAAGTTCTTTCACTATTCCGAGGATATTTAGTTCTAGTTACTCGTGCTGGCAGCTTTTCTTGATTCGAGTTCTGGAATATTCACTTCGTCTTCTTTCGTGAAGGCATTTCGGAAGACTGTGTTTAGTAACTCTGCTTTCTCAGTACTGTGTATCTCCATTGCTATCGCGCAGAGAAGGCATAAATTACAAGTTGGGAAAGCTGGGGATGGTAGGAAGAAGTATATTACGGAAAATCATGGGTGTGACTCCGATTGAAACTGGCCGGAAATTTCGGATCAACAAAGAAATCTACAAAAAGGCGGAGGAAAATCTCTGAGACCATAAAAAAAGAAGTTATCATTCCCAGGACACATGCGCAGAATGGGCAAAACCAGACTAACCGAAAGGATATTCGAGTATCTGCGAAAAAAGAAGACTAGGACGACATGAATTACCGAAGCTCGTAAATATCTAGAAAGGTTCAACATCCAGGAAGTACATATGTAAGAACCTTCAACATCGCAGCGCGTCAGCAACCGTTGGTTAATATATTAAAAAACTAAAAACCCGCCTCGATTGCGAAAAAAGCGCCTAGTGTTAACCCAGGTTTCGGCGTAGGCAACACCACCTTCTTCAGAATAACAATAAAACCCACAAGTGCCTAAGGAGACCCTTGTCAATGATTAAAAGAACACCATAGCTATACATTTATGAACGAAAAAGAAAAGGAAGACACAAACAGTACATATGTGCAAAGTGAAAACCATTACTTAACTTAATGGTGTACGCTACACCTCACACCGGCCTATGTTCGATGGGCCATGACCCGCCATAAGCTGCAGCCGCTATCTGTGCACATGCGCAAGACAAGGGAAGTTACTTGAATGCGCATGCGCATACGAATACGAGAAAGTTTATACATGGGTCGGGGCTAAGTAGCCCTTATATTCCCAACTGTGGATCAACGTATATAAAAAAAAATTGAATGGATACAAGGAGAGACGAGCTAAATAGGAGATGAAACCTAAAAATAACCGCACACGGTTGCTTATGCTAGTAAAGAAACTCATATATGAAGCTACCTATGACAACAGGAGGAACTTTTAAAAACTATACCTGAAGCCAATAGTTAGCCTGGGGCGGTAGGGGACGGGGGTTGAGTGGACGTAATCTAAAGACGTCATGGTAATAAAGATATAGGGATAAAACGTGAGGTGTTCAATTGGCGAAAATCACCTTCATCTTAAAAGGAAGATGAGGATAAAACGAAAGAAGATGAACAGCTTGACCAACCGGACTCGTGAATCAGCGCGCGCATGTGATAATCCCCAGATCATCAGATTTACAGGTATGAAGAACGAAGTAAAGGGGGCGAAACCTTCAAAACATTTTCTTTTTCTTTGTAGGAGTTGGTCATTGAGGATATTGTCTTTAACACGTTGCAGATACTTAAAGATCTGCATTTCTTCCAAACCATCCAGTTTCAAGCCCTTACCCTCGGCATGAAGTAACTCGATATTAACTGGAGGGCTTGGCACATGAGCCGTCTGCACAATCTGTCTTCTTAGGCCCTTGTGGGTTTCATTGTTATTCTGAAGAAGGTGGTTCAAAAGGCTCTGAGCACTATGGGACTCAACATCTGTGGTCATCAGTCCCCTAGAACTTAGAACTACTTAAACCTAACTAACCTAAGGACATCACACACACATCCATGCCCGAGGCAGGATTCGAACCTGCAACCGTAGCAGCAGCACGGTTCCCGACTATAGCGCCTAGAACTGCTCGGTCACACCGGCCGGCAGTGGTCAATTCGCAAATAATAATAGTAATAACACAAAATGTATAGGGGAAGAGGGTGCGCATGCCTCCGAGTCATTTGGGGAGATCAACTGTTGTTTGAGTGCTACAGTTACCACGAAATTATATTACAAGCTGAAGCGGTGCGGATGCGAGCTACTGTCCGTAGGCCAGCCCGCTCCACAAACGACACTTGTCCCTGGACACCGTCGAGGGCGAGGGCCAGATGCCACTGGTGAGACGTTTCCGTACAGGGATACACAACACTGGAGATACGTCGTATAGCCGTTACGTTGCTGTATTTGCGCTGGTTTTCTTCGGTCCATAATCAGTTCGCGACCCTGGTGTCTCAGTAACTAGCGTGACGATTTTGTAACTGCTTTCCGATAGCGAAGATAAATTATGTAATGTTAGTGAGGAATGTTTCTTCTACTAAAATGCATTCTTATCCTGACTTTGCTTTCTTCATTGAGATCTGCTGGCGATCTTTGCGTTTTAATAGTTCCTGTTCGTGTTGTACGACCGTCGTTCAATAAGTAATGCCCCACGTTTGTTGTTGAGAGTCACAATTTGGCGACAGTCTTGTCCAATGTCCTGTTTTTCTACACAGTCTCCGTCACGTTCAATGGCCGTTCGCCAACGTTGTGGAAGAGCGTGTATTCCCTGCTGGTAGAAGCTCTTGTCCTGTAGGCGTAGCCATGTTTTCATTGCACGGCTGATACTCTCGTCCCCATGAAAGCCAGTTCCCCGTAGAGAATCTGTAAGTGACCCAAAGAGACGGAAATCGGAGAGTGCCAGGTCTGGACTGTAGGGTGGACGAGGCAGCGATGTCCAACCCAATTCGGTGATGTGTTCCCGGGTTCTCAGACTCGGGTGTCGGCGTGCAATATCGTGTTGGAGCAAGGTTTCTGCTGGACTCTTGTCCAAGCGAACGAGTCGCGAAAGGTTCTTGAGTTCAGAGTCTTCACCTGTGTGCCTCTGACTTGATGGTTGACCGTCTCGGCATCACATCCACGAGAATGACGCCACCACAATCCCACAAGACCGGCACTGTGACTTTTCCGGCAGAGAGGGTTGTCTCGAATTTCTTCTCTTGTGGTGGATGAGGATGATGGCACGCCACGGACTGCATTTTTTTTCTTTCAAACGCGAAGTGCTGCACCCAGCTTTCGTCCCACGTAACGGTCCGTGACAGAAACGCCTCTCCGTCGGTCTCAAATCGCTCCAAGATTCCAGATAAAATGGCCTTTCTTTGAATCTGTGAGCATTCGTGGAGCCGACCGTGAGCACCTCTTGGAATATCCGAGAGTCTCAATCACTGCAGACGCGCTTCCAGTGCTGACGGACGACTGTAGAGCCAGTTGTCGAGCTGTGATGCGCCGGTCGGCACGAATAATGGCGTCCGCACGACTCAGCACCTCTGGAGCAGTGGCTGTGACAGGCCGTCCAGAGCGTGGCTGAGTTCTGCATTCCCTGAGGCTGTGACTTTCTTCACCCATCGCCCGATTGTACTCCTATCAACTGCAGCATGGCCATTTCTCCACACAAACGTTTATAGATGTTCACCGCGGTTTCTATTTCTGCCCGCAAGAATTCAAGAACAGCACGCTGGTTGTAACGGAAGTCGTATGTAGACGCCATTTTGACAGTGTACTGCGGCTCTGCCATCTGCCGGAACGGTTCAAAACTTCAATGGCGCACAGAACAAACATCAAATATGAAGCACCAACAAGGACATTTGTCTGTGTATATCAATGGCTTTGTTGGATGTGGAGTCCGCCAGTTAAGCAGAAGACAGTTCTTTCTCAGTACCCAAACATGTTTCGACAGTGGGTTTTAGTTTTTCTTTATTCTGCAATGTGAACATTTTGCTAAATAGTTATCAAATTATGTGCATCTTTAGTTCAAAGAACAGATGGTTTCTTTTTGTAGATACTTTTGCATTTGGTGTGCATGAATTTTCTGCGTCACTTTGTTAATTACTACTGGTCAGACAGACACACACACACACACACACACACACACACACACACACACACACACACACACACACACACACACACACAAGTGTTTTACTACATGATTTGTGGAAAATACTTGTTATAGATACGTGTGCATCACAACACCTCAGCATGAGGCGGAGAATGGAAGTGCTTGCCACAAGGAAACGTAATTTAAATCGAATATAGGCGCAAATCATCTCTAAAAACTAAATTGCACTCTAGAAGATAGTTCAACTCCCAGTAAAAAACTCTCATCAACATCGTTTGGTCGCATATGACAAGCTACCTGTAGTTATTAACACACAAATGATCCAGAAAATTCATGCTCACGAAATTTAATGGTATTTACAAAAATAAACGATCTGTTGTTTGAGCTAATGATGCACATAATTTTATAACCATTTAACAAAAATGTTCACATTGCAGAATAAAGAAAAACGAAAACCCACTGACGATGGCACAGTGGTGTCGAAACATGTTTAAGCACTGAGAAAGAAACTCTGTTTTGAGTAACTGGCGGACCTCACATCCAACGGTTTTAACTGCAAACGGGGCCAACACAAGCAGCTGCAAATCAAGGTGATGAATATTAATGGATTTTATAAAAAATGTGGGGCATTACTTATTTGAACGACCCTCGCATATGCTGCATGCACAGTAGAGATGAAACAGATATTCGGCAACTATCTGGTATCCGGCCTAATTTTCCGTTTGAAGACCGCACATACCAGAGCCGGTACGCCAATCGTGCTAATTTGCCGTGAGCATTGGGGCAAACGTCCCACCGACGCAATAGGCAGGAGATAACCGCCTGGTACAACACGGTGTTCTGCAATGTGAACAAGACCGTAGCTACCTGCTGCAAATCGTCATCCGACAGAATCGGCCACCCTTGAAGGTCTTTCTGAAGGACCGAAGGCGTGATTATCGCACGAGGAGAAATCGTGACTATAGAGGGGATGACGGGGAGTCAGCCAACAGTAGAGTTGGCGCAACTTCTGAGCCACGACATTTCCGATACGGGGAGGTGCCTTGTCTCGAATAACCACCGCCAGATATTGCAAGATTCAACAATGACGCTGTTGGACAGACAATCAGCGCCACACGCATTCTTCATTCTCCGATGGATGTCTACTGGCGTTTGTCCTTCGGCAGCCAAGAAAAGAGTAACAGCATATTGGTCCTGTTTGGAAACCTCTCTTAATATGGCCACCATACCTCAACGTTTCCGCTCATACGTCCGGAAGACATGAATGCCACACTGATCCCTTGCCTACGCGTTGGTGCTTATATACCCGCAAAAGTGTCGCTCTGCGTTGCAACACACGCTGCATCAACGCCCTCCAACGGAAACTTTTCGATCGCCCTCCTCCTCCCCCCCCCCCCTCCCCAATACAATTAGTAGTCCTACTTAAATGTAGGCATATTACACTACTGGCCATCAAAATTGCTACACCACGAATATGACGTGCTACAGACGCTAAATTTAACCGACAGGAACAAGATGCAGCGATACGCAAACGATTAGTTTTTCAGAGCATTCACACCAGGTTGGCGCCGGTGGCGACACCTACAACGTGCTGACATGAGGAAAGTTTCCGACCGATTTCTCATACACAAACAGCAGCTGAGCGGCGTTGCCTGGTGAAACGTTGTTGTGATGCCTCGTGTAAGGAGGAGAAATGCGTACCATCACGTTTCCGACTTTGATAAAGGTCGGATTGTAGCCTATCCCGGTTGCGGTTTATCGTATCGCGACATTGCTACCCGCGTTGGTCGAGATCCAATGACTTATCATAATATGGCATCGGTGTGTTCAGGAGGGTAATACGGAACGCCGTGCTGGATCCCAACGGCCTCGTATCACTAGCAGTCGAGATGACAGGCATCTTATCCGCACGGCTGTAACGGATCGTGCAGCCACGTATCGATCCCTGAGTCAACAGATGGGGACGTTTGTAAGACGACAACCATCTGCACGAACAGTTCGACGACGTTTGCAGCAGCACGGACTATCAGCTCGCAGACCGTGGCTGCGGTTACCCTTGACGCTGCATCACAGACAGGAGCGCCTGAGATGGTGTACTCGACGACGAACCTGGGTGCGCGAATGGCTAAACGTCATTTTTTCAGATGAATCCAGGTTCTGTTTACAGCATCACGATGGTCGCATCCGCTTTTGGCGACATCGCGGTGAACGCACATTGGAAGCGCGTATTCGTCATCGCCATACTGGCGTATCACCCGGCGTGATGGTATGGGGTGCCATTGGTTACACGTCTCGGTCACCTCTTGTTCGCATTGACGGCACTTTGAACAGTGGACGTTACATTTCAGATGTGTTGCGACCCGTGGCTCTGCCCTTCATTCGATCGCTGCGAAACCCTACTTTTCAGCAGGATAATGCACGACTGCATGTTGCAGGTCCTGTACGGGCGTTTCTGGATACAGAGAATGTTCGACTGCTGCCCTGGCCAGCACATTCTCCAGATCTCTCACCAATTGAAAACGTCTGGCCAATGGTGGCCGAACAACTGGCTGGTCACAATACGCCAGTCACTACGCTTTATGAACTGTGGTTTCGTGTTGAAGCTGCACGGGCAGCTGTACCTGTACACGCCATCCAAGCTCAATGCCCAGGCGTATCGAGGCCGTTATTACGGCCAGAGGTGGTTGTTCTGGGTACTGATTTCTCAGGATCTATGCACCCAAATGGAAATGAAGTCCCATGCTTCTTTACAGAGCGTAGAGGAACGATGCGGGAGACCCGCACCGCCTTACTAGGCAAGGTCCTAATGGAGGTGGTTTGCCGTTGCCTTCCTCCGACCGTAATGGGGATGAATGATGATGATGATGATGATGATGATGAAGACGACACAACAACACCCAGTCATCTCGAGGTAGGAAACATCCCTGACCCCGCCGGGAATCGAACCCGCGACCGCGTGCTCGGGAAGCGAGAACGCTACCGCGAGACCACGAGGGGCGGACTATGCACCCAAATTGGGTGAAAATGTAATCACATGTCAGTTCTAGTATAAAACATTTGTCCAATGAATACCCGTTTAACATCTGCATTTCTTCTTGGTGTAGCAATTTTAATGGCCAGTAGTGTACCGTTGAAACGACAAAGTTTTGCAACGATAGACGAGGTAAGAGAGAATTTGTAGACGGCGCTTCTCGCGATCCACCAAGAGGCGGACCCATAGTGTTTCTGGAAGCGGGGACAGCGTCGGGAGCCGTGCATCGAATGTGTAGGAGAGCATTTCGAAGAACATGCACAGTAAGTTCAAATGGTTCAAATGGCTCTGAGCACTATGGGACTTAACATCTGTGGTCATCAGTCCCCTAGAACTTAGAACTACTTAAACCTAACTAACCGAAGGACATCACACACATCCATGCCCGAGGCAGGATTCGAACCTGCGACCGTAGCAGTCCCGCGGTTCCGGACTGAGCGCCTGAACCGCTAGACCACCGCGGCCGGCTGCACAGTAAGTAAGAAGTAGGAGTAGAAACATTATGTGGACGAAGTTCCGGAATTTTTTTGAACAGAAGTCGTACGTCGTCATGTACGATCTGTCCGTTATGCGTGAACAAACGACACAAAGAGTTGTTTACGGTATTAGTCGAGCGGCTGACAGCGGATACCGGGCTGCGATATCGGCGTGGTGGGAACGACCTCGTGTGGCGCGGGATGAAGGACAGAGAGAGAGAGAGAGAGAGAGAGAGAGAGAGAGAGAGAGAGAGAGAGACTGGGTGTCGTTTTAATTGTGCGGAGCCAGTTGTTTACTTCCGCAGGCCGAAGGACGGCTGCGGCAGCCTATGTTGTATACCAGCGTAGCGGAGCGACCTGAATACGCAGCGCAGCTCAGGGACGTGGCGTAAACAGGAGAGGCGGCTGAGACGCACTGCGTTGAGCGAGGACCGCCAGACACTGGCAACTAACCGTATACCTACGTCCGATGAAGGCGGTACTAGAAGAGACACGTATCGTGTGTTAGTCTGCAGCAGCGTCCCGAACGTTCAAGTCTGGAACTGCCAACTTCTTCCTTTAGCCCTATTCAGGCTGACCAACTCTCCCGTATTTACAGACATTTTTTTCATAATCTCCCGGCTCCCGTATTTTCAGGCTCGGAGGCCGTTTATCTCCCGTCTTTAACTTTATTTTTCTTATCACGTACCGATATGTAAAAATATTTTTCCATCATTTAAATTTTGCACTCACTGTCAGGATTCGTTCGTAGACAGCAGACACAACTGATTGTAAATCGACCTTCGACCATAGATGTCGATATTATGTCTATCGAATATCTTTGGAATGATCGACCGTTTCTGTGCCAGTGCTTACTGTGAATCGTCGTTAACCTGTTCAACATTTTATGATGGGCAGCGAAGACGAAGCTAAAACGCCACCAAAAAAGAAAACGAATTATATGTGTACATATGTTACGAAATGGGAAACTATATTCCTGGATTGGACCAGCACTGTCAAATGCTTATAAAGCAAACTGTTCAATTTGCAAAAGGGAGTTTAGCATCGCGCATGGCGGCAAGAACGATTCTTTACAGCACATGGATACTTCAGGTACGGTAATAAATTATTAATGTGTGTGTTACGCATAATATCTTACTGTATATATATCTTACTGTTCAGTGCGTAGTAATTGTATTAATACTGATGAATTATATGAGGAGTTTTGTAGTTCTAATGATGGAATTTAATGTGCTGCCTCTCTAGATGGTAATGTTAGCCAGAAATGGCTACAGGTTTTTACAACTATGGAATCAAATAATGTTGATTTTGAAAACTCTGGTAAGCTGGTTCGTTTTGTTATCAGTATACCAGGAAGTAATACACTCAGAGTATTTTCTCTTATGAACAATAAGTGGACTGAGGTAAGAAACAGAAGTAGCACAAACTTAATCAAATCTGAACTACTAGGTGCCATGAATTTTCTTTCTTCGTCTAGTCAATTCTTTGAATTTGCTAAAAATGTAGAACTACTGACTGAGGCAAAATATGTATAAGTAATTGTGATGTGTAAATAGTCTACTTTTAGAAATACTGCTTTGATTTTTGGCGAATTTTTGCCCTGCTATTAATCTCCCTTATTTTTTTGTTAAGGATATAAGAATCTCCCTTATTTTCGTTTAGAAAAGTTGGTCACCCCAGCCCTATTACACATCACATCTAACGCGTAAAGCCGGCCCGGGTGGCCGAGCGGTTCTAGGCGCTTCAGTCTGGAACCGCGCGACCGCTACAGTCGCAGGTTCGAATCCTGCCTCGGGCATGGATGTGTGTGATGTCCTAATGTCAGTTAGGTTTAAATAGTTTCAAGTTCTAGGCGTCTGATGACCTCAGAAGTTAAGTCCCATAGTGCTCAGAGGCATTTGATTTTTAACGCGTGAAGTCTCCACTAACGAACCAGGGATTATTAATAGAAATTCCAGGCTCCTCTGTTTGTTTGAGCACGAAGTCTGATATTCTTGCAAAGCTGATATTAACTTAAACTTCTGAGGCGTCTAGCTTCGTATTTATTCAGCAGATATCTTGTGCCCCTGGAACTAAATTACTTTATGCGTACACATAAGTAGCTGGTGTACATGGCTTTGCTAAGTGAGACATTTGGGAGGATGCGTTGTACGCTTTTATACAAGGTGTTTCAAGAAGGATCACTGAGCTTTAAAAATTCATATAAATTTATTGGCGCAAGATACAGAGCTGCGTTTAGTGTTGTAGGGAAACAGGTCTTTTTACCCAGAACTAAAGATGTTGCATGTCCCTTCCATTGGTCATCCTGCACACATGCGATCTCAAGTCAATTTCTTCCAGAACTCTGTATAGCATTTGTAGTGTAACGTGCTCGGTAGCGGACTAAATTCTTGCTGTCATTCCAGGTAGATAAAGTGGCACGGGAGGTACAAACATGATATCCTTGAATAACCCCCGTAAAAAGGAAGTCTAGTATTGTCAGGTCTGGGGTACGTGAAGGCCATGCAACTGGTGGCCAGTCCATTCACCTGGAAAGCGGTCACAGAGAAAATTCCGGACGTCAGCCAGGTGGTGGGGTGGTGCACCATCTTTAATTAAATCAACATTTCGTTCATGGCCATCCTCCTCGATCTGCGGTACCAAAAATTGTTGTAACGTATCAAGGCACACTACTTTCTACTTAAATGGTAAGGTGAGCGCACACAACTGTAGGATTTGGGGCAGCGGAAATCCACATCAAACATTGCAACATGTTATTGATATCACTGAACTGAACGTTTTTCGTGCATTGAGCAAGAGCAAAGTCAGTTGATAGTCATCTCACGGAAAAATACACGAATATGTTGCCGTGTTTGATGTGGATTTCCACTGCCCCAAATCCTACTGTTGTGTGTGTTAACCTTGCCATCCAAGTAGAAATTAGACTTATGAGGAAAGATGATTTTGTGTGTGATAAGTTCATCCTCATGTAATCGATTTAACACATCCGCACAGAAGTTCTTGCGAGCAATTTCATCCGTGTCTTTTATTGCTTGTACGAATGTCAATCTGTACGGTTTCAAATGCAAACGGTTTCTCAACGCACGCCAAACAGTCGTATGTGGGATTTGCAGTTCGCGAGATGCACGCAGGGTCGATTTCGTAGGGCTGTTGACAAAACGTTCTCTCACTCGCTGAACAACGTCGTCAGATGTGCTCTGACGGCTTAATCATTTCCCATGTCTTACCGAGCACCCTGTTCCTATAAAACATTTATGCTACTCAAATTGTAGGCCTACCAGGAGAGTGTTTGGCGTACTCGGTACGGAAATCACCCTGAACCGTCGCCGCCGACTTCTATTCTTCAAACCAAAACACGCAGCTAGCACGCTCGGGTCCAATCAAGGCAGCCATCTTTAACTGCCGCTATCGCTCCTTACGGTGCGAATCGGCACTAGCGAACTACGCCAGACAAAACTTGATATATTTCCCTACAAATTCACACTACACTCACCTCTGTAGGTACTATGACTTAATGTATATAAACTGTCGAAGTCGTAAAGTCCGTTTTTTAAGACCCTATATTTTGAAGAGTGTTTTCTGAAGTTTACCCGGTCATGTATTGTAAAAATTCCTGCGGAGGTGCTTCCAACAGTGATAATCGAATTTTCCCATCGATACAACAGAATCCTCAAGCTTCTGTACGGAATTCTTTCGCATTGCTTAACTGTTAGGTGTTACCCTTTTTTTCCGATTACGCTGTGTGTGTTTGTTGTATTTTTTCGCCGAGTCGTAGTTGAATGCTTCGTTTGTTGGGTTGCACTGTTTACTTTTACGCGCTCCTCGTAGGATGATATTTTCATTGTTGGCTTGAGTGGGCAGTCTTTTGTTTAAGGCCTGTGTCGCCGTTCTTCGTTCTTCAATCCGTTCATATCGTCGTTCTTCCGTTTCTCTGCCTCTCACGTCGCTCATTCTCGTTCGTTGGCAACTTTAGCGTGCTTCGCGCTCTTCATATGTTTCTTTTCCGCGCTCTTCATATATTTCTTTCCCGCTATTTTTTTCCGCCGTTTTGCTTCAGAACTGGCAAGACCGCCTCCTTTATCATGTTTGGCCACTGTGTCTGTAATATAAATCTATTCAACTTTTTATTAACAAATACATTGAATAGACTGTATCGCTTTCATTACCCACACTTCACTTCACTGTTTGTTTTTATTCACTCCCTGCACAGTTTCGCCTGTCATTTAACCAGTATTCATTTTATGTACCTCATCATACGTTTGTTGCTTGTTGTCTGGCTGTGAAAACTTCGTTCTTTGGAAGTTATATTACTTGTGCAGGTTTCCTCACAATGATCTATCCGCCATAAAAATACAGTATCTGAATTATCACTCGTTCTAGCGTGCCTGTACAAGAAATGCGGTTACGTATCGTTCAGTTTGTGTACGTATGTTTATGATAAAAGACTACAGATAGTGAGCCGCGGCTGGCTCATGCTATGGGCTGGATTAAACCTTCGATCGGGTTCTGTGTTTAGGATCCCGCGGTTATCGCGATTTTGCTGTTATCCTCTCCTTTCGCGGGTGGTGGCTCAGCGGTGTGTGTGGTTATTCGCACCTTGGACTATCTTTGACCTGGCGCTTATAGTTTCTGGCTGGGCGGTGTGCGACCAGACGAAAGTTGAGTTTTGATTTAATCTACCAGCAAGTCAAGACTGTTCACATTTGTGTCGCTTCAAGTTCGTTGTCGGCTGTTGGGATATTCCCGTGAGCAACAACGCTGTTTTCAAGTTGGCAAATTTTGGCCACCCTCCGGTGGAGTTTCACTGTATTTGATTATTTGAATCGAAGTGCACAACGGCATCTTATGCCTTGTGCCTGTTAACGTTCCTGTTACCCGCCCTGGCCGTTGACGTAAATTCAGGCAGTGTATTTTCCTCATCGTGTTGTCGCTGTCCACCACGGTGTGTAGTTTGACAGCTCCGTGTATGATTGGTTGTAGGCGCCAATTTCTGCTAACAAGGGAACCTCCCCATCGCACCCCCCCTCAGATTTAGTTATAAGATGGCACAGTGGATAGGCCTTGAAAAACTGAACACAGATCAATTGAGAAAACAGGAAGTTGTATGGAACTATGAAAAAAATAAGCAAAATATACAAACTGAGTAGTTCATGGGAAGATAGCCAACATCATGAACAACATGAGCTCAGGAGCGCCGTGGTCCCGTGGTTAGCGTGAGCAGCTGCCGAACGAGAGGTGCTTGGTTCAAGTCTTCCCTCGAGTGAAAAGTTTACTTTATTTTTGCATAGTTATTATCTGTCCGTTCGTTCATTGACGTCTCTGTTCACTGTAATAAGTTTAGTGTCTGTGTTTTGCGACCGCACCGCGAAACTGTGCGATTAGTAGACGAAAGGACGTGCCTCTCCAATCGGAACCGAAAACATTTGATCGCAAGGTCATAGGTCAACCGATTCCTCCACAGGAAAACACGTCTGATATGTTCTATACGACACTGGTGACTGCATGTGCGTCACTTGACAGGAATATGTTGTCGACCCACCTAACTTGTACACTTGGCGGATGGGTAAAAAGATTCTTCTACCTTGCCCGATTTAGGTTTTCTTGTGGATGTGATAATCCCTCCCAAAAAAGTGATGAAAACATAAGAGTTTGTCACATAAACTGAAAATAAAAAAATTGAACTTTTCACTCGATGGAAGATTTGAACCAAGGACCTTTCGTTCCGCAGCTGCCCACGTTATCACGAGACCACGGCGCTCCTGCTTTCCCAGCGTCCTCGACATTGCATATCTTCCCATGAAGTACTCAGTTTGTATATTTTGATTATTTTTTTCACAGTTCCACACAACTTCTTCCTGTTTTCTTAACTGATGTGTGTTCAGTTTTTCAAGGCCTATCCACTGTGCCAACTTATAACTAAATCTGAGGGGGGTGCGATGGGGAGGTTCCCTTGTAAGTTGTTCTGTTCAACTCCCTGTTGTGCCCTGGTCGGGTTTAGAGGAAGTTACCTTGTCGGTGGGTCCGTTGACTGTCGGTCGGTTGGTTTGTTGTCGGATCGTGAATGGTTGGCCCGACTGCCTGCCTCACCTAACGGAGCGTTAGTGTTTGAATTCCAGGCCGACCCACGAACATCTGGGCGCCCTTGGGTGTACTGACTTATTTGTTCTTGTTGTTTGTACTTGTACGGCTTCTAACCGATTTTTTAAAATTAAGGTTGTTTTGCCCTTAAAGCGTAAGATTCGCTAAAAAAAATGGCTCTGAGCACTATGGGACTCAACTTCTGAGGTCATGAGTCCCCTAGAACTTAGAACTAGTTAAACCTAACTAACCTAAGGACATCACAAACATCCATGCCCGAAGCAGGATTCGAACTACGGTCTCGCGGTTCCAGACTGCAGCGCCTAGAACCGCAGGCGTAAGATCCTTTAGGCCTTCAGCCTAATTTAAATAACGGTTTCACGTAAGGCCTTTGGTTTAAAAAAATAATGTTACGGAGTTTTAAGCATTAGTCCTTCAGCCGATTTCAATGTAACTTGTTTGCTATTTAAGTGTGATTCTTTGAGCCTTCAGCGTAACTAAAGAACTGCTTGCCTTTTAAACTTATGATTATGCTTATTGGCCTTCAGCCGTTTTTAAATAAAAGTTGCTTTCAGCCGGTGATTAAGTCCCAAAATTGAAGCTGTGTGTTTTTTAAAAAACACAAAATTTTTTGGGCTCTTTTAATGTTTCATCAAATAATAAAGTTGTACGTTTGAGTGTAGCCGACAGCCCCTTATTTTGGCCCCTTTCCACAATTTAAACACCCTGTCCTGTCATGCGGGTTTAGCAGGGCGTCTCAGATACATAAAAAATATTCCTCTCCACCTTTGCAACAGTGAAAACATCACACGAATCTAGAAATTTTGAGACGAACTGCTTCAGTACAGCTTTCGACTATCAAGAACCGTAACTGCGTACACTGGTTTCACGTTTTTTCACGAAATACGAGGTGCATTCAAGTTCTAAGGCCTCCGATTTTTTTTCTAATTAACTACTCACCCGAAATCGATGAAACTGGCGTTACTTCTTGACGTAATCGCCCTGCAGACGTACACATTTTTCACAACGCTGACGCCACGATTCCATGGCAGCGGCGAAGGCTTCTTTAGGAGTCTGTTTTGACCACTGGAAAGTCGCTGAGGCAATAGCAGCACAGCTGGTGAATGTGCGGCCACGGAGAGTGTCTTTCATTGTTGGAAAAAGCCAAAAGTCACTAGGAGCCAGGTCAGGTGAGTAGGGAGCACGAGGAATCACTTCAAAGTTGTTATCACGAAGAAACTGTTGCGTAACGTTAGCTCGATGTGCGGGTGCGTTGTCTCGGTGAAACAGCACACGCGCAGCCCTTCCCGGACGTTTTTGTTGCAGTGCAGGAAGGAATTTGTTCTTCAAAACATTTTCGTAGGATGCACCTGTTACCGTAGTGCCCTTTGGAACGCAATGGGTAAGGATTACGCCCTCGCTGTCCCAGAACATGGACACCGTCATTTTTTCAGCACTGGCGGTTACCCGAAATTTTTTTGGTGGCGGTGAATCTGTGTGCTTCCATTGAGCTGACTGGCGCTTTGTTTCTGGATTGAAAAACGTCTCATTCATTGTCACAACCGACGAAAAGAAAGTCCCATTCGTGCTGTCGTTGCGCATCAACATTGCTCGGCAACGTGCCACACGGGCAGCCGTGTGGTCGTCCGTCAGCATTCGTGGCACCCACCTGGATGACACTTTTCGCATTTTCAGGTCGTCGTGCAGGATTGTGTGCACAGAACCCACAGAAATGCCAACTCTGGAGGCGATCTGTTCGACAGTCATTCGGCGATCCCCCAAAACAATTCTCTCCACTTTCTCGATCGTGTCGTCAGACCGGCTTGTGCGAGCCCGAGGTTGTTTCGGTTTGTTGTCACACGATGTTCCGCATTCATTAAACTGTCACACCCTCGAACGCACTTTCGACACATCCATAACTCCATCACCACATGTATCCTTCAACTGTCGATGAGTTTCAATTGGTTTCACACCACGCAAATTCAGAAAACGAATGATTGCACGCTGTTCAAGTAAGGAAAACGTCGCCATTTTAAGTATTTGAAACAGTTCTCATTCTCGCCACTGGCGGTAAAATTCCATCTGCCGTATGGTGCTGCCATCTCTGGGACGTATTGACAATGAACGCGGCCTCATTTTAAAACGATGCGCATGTTTATATCTCTTTCCAGTCCGGAGAAAAAAAAATCGCAGGCCTTAGAACTTGAATGCACCTCGTACATCTGAACGCCGGACGGTTCGAAATTTTCTCTCCGGAACCTATGGATCTTAACGTTTGAGGTCGTCAGCCTCCCTTCCCCCCCCCCCCCCCCCCCCCCCTCTCTTTCCCCGACGGTCTACAGCCCATCTTTTGCTTCATTCAGAGCCACTAGAAAACCTGAATACCCGAAAACCAATTTTGCAACAGTTAGCGCACCCATATTTACGACGTATTCTTCGAAACATTTAATTGGAAATCTCGGCTCGCATCGTGAATCATATGTAGGCAAGTACGAGTACGCATACTTTGAGGAAAACATGCAGGACACTTCAGCTCACACTATAGGAGTCTTCTTAGTATCTCTCGTCTGCGGCTTGCAGACGTGGCTGACATCTAATCGGAACACGCCCCGTCGATAACCGACCTCGTCTTAGTGCGACTGACCATCATTTCAGCTTCGACAATACTGTCTAAACTACATCGTAAGACTAAACCTCATCCAAACATTGCATTATGGTTTCTTCCGAGTTTGCTGGACCCTCATTGTATTTTCGTTTCACGTGGAGCAGAAGCCATTCTGTCTCGAGTACAGTCAAGTACGGTAATGAGGATACGTTTTATGCTGTGCGTTACGCATACCGAGTGATCAAAAAGTCAGTATAAATTTGAAAACTGAATAAATCACGGAATAATGTAGATAGACAGGTACAAATTGACACACATGCTTGGAACGACATGGGGTTTTAGTAGAACAAAAAAAAAAAAATACAAAAGTTCAAAAAAATGTCAGACAGATGCCGCTTCATCTGATCAGAATAGCAATAATTAGCATAACAAAGTAAGACAAAGCAAAGATGATGTTCTTTACAGGAATTGCTCAATATGTCCGCCATCATTCCTCAACAATAGCTGTAGCCGAGGAATAATGTTGTGAACAGCACTGTAAAGCATGTCCGGAGTTATGGTGAGGTATTGGCGTCGGATGCTGTCTTTCAGCATCCCTAGAGATGTCGGTCGATCACGATACACTTGCGGCTTCAGGTAAACCCAAAGTCAGTAATCGCACGGACTGAGGTCTGGGGATCTGGGAGGCCAAGCATAACGAAAGTGGCGGCTGAGCACACGGTCATCACCAAACGACGCGCGCAAGAGATCTTTCACGCGTCTAGCAATACTTTGTTTCTCTGTTTTGTTCTAATAAAACCCCATGTCATTACAAACATGTGTGTCAATTTTTGCCTCTCTATCTACATTATTCCGTGGTTTATTATGTTTTTAAATTTATACTGACTTTTAGATCAGCCGGTACATCGACTCAGCGATAATACGGGACGCCGCACGGGATTGGCCGAGCGGTCTTGGGCGCTGCAGTCATGGACTGTGCGGCTGGTCCTGCCGGAGGTTCGAGTCCTCCCTCGGGCGTGTGTGCGTGTGCGTCTTGCTTAGGGACTGATGACCTTAGCAGTTAAGTCCCATAGGATTCCACACACATTTGAACATTTGATAATACGGGACAACAGCTTTACTGGCGCACTTAACTTGGAGAGCACTGGCCAGCCACACGCTGGTTCTAACATGTGAAAAGTTCTAGTAAAAGCACGCTTAAAAAGTGACGGGCAGAGAACAACATCGTCTCGAGTGCCATTCAATTTTTGAACAGAAGGAAATCACCGTAAAAACCCAGGCGATACGCTTCTTAGGTGATCTGAAGGAAAGTATACTCTCTATCTTAGCTAAGGTAGTACTTTAATGAAAAACGACAGTGATGGTAATTCCTGACTTGAACAAGGGTAATTTTTCTGCGGTGTAAAAGCGGCATTTCACCATGCAGCTAAATACTGAGGCCACTGAACGTGTTACAGTCAGTCGTCTGGTAATCTCAGAACGCCTTCCATATCGGACTACGACGAAAGCGATCCATTTCATTTCATTTCATTTCATTTCAGTATTGCTACGCCGATAACGAGTGTATCAACAACAGAATCCCAAGCCGCCATAAAGTCCAGCTTTCCTGGTCCTCCCCTTTTATGAGGAGTTGTTCTGCATTACACCACCGCTCGGCAGCTACGTGTCAAAGCTTCGCACATTAGCTCCAGTACGTTTGGCATCTTAAATGTCTCCTTATTCCTGTCGACAAATCTCCTAACTTGCTTCCGTATCAGTTCTATTGGGTTCAGCTTCCAGTGGTACTGTGATACTTTTACAGTGTCGTGCACCATGAAAATTGTTTTCCGTGTTTCTAAGACGCTTACCACTCTGGCTCATGTGAGACCACATCATTCCTGTAGAACAGGGGGCATATTCAAACCAAGACTATATGATTTTTCATTTTCCTCACAAAAAAAAAAAACTGTTGCAGCCTACGTCCTTCTGAATCTGCTTAGTGTATTCATCTCTTGGTCTCCCTCTACGATATTTACCCTCCACGCTGCCCTCCAATACTAAACTGGTGATCCATTGATGCCTCAGAACATGTCCTACGAACCGATCCCTTCTTCTGGTCGAGTTGCAGTTATGTGATCTACCCACCTAATCTTCTGTATTCTTCTGTAGCTGATATACTGTATGCTATATACTGATAAATTTCATATTTAAATGATCTAGATTTTCAAAAGAAGCAAAAATAGATTGTTGATCACAACGGGTTTCGAACCACTGTCCACTAACCCGCCCGATCCTCGAACAACGACACTACCGATTACACCAAGATGACAATTACAGTGGGGCCTCTAGTTTTTAACATCGTGTCTCTGAATAGACGTCAAAGCAGGAAGCAGTGCCATCCATTTTCGTGGTACGTATGAACAGTGAGACAATCTGACTGCAAGTAGCGCTTACTATGACTGTAACTGTACATCATTTTTTAAATAAGAATTAAGTAGCTAAAGAATGGCTGTTGATACGATGGTCATTCAACAATTAAGGAGACAAACTGGTCTCTAGAAAACGGCGTTTACTTTCACGAAACAGTAATTTTCCTGCTTCTCAACATAATACCCTTTAACATTTGTGCACCTGTTCCAACGGGCTACAAGCTTTTTATTCCGGATGCAAAGAACTCTATCTTGATGTATGAACCAATTTCCCACAAACGTTTTCACGTCCCCGTTGTCCTGGAACCTCTTCCCACCTAATGCCTCCTTCCAGTGCGCCAAACAGATTGAAATCACTAGGGGCTAAATCAGAACTGTAAGGGGAACGAGGCAGTACTTCCCAGCCCATTTTGTCGATGGTTTAACGGGTTACTTGAGCAATACGAGGACGTGCGTTGTCTTGCTGGAGAATCACACCTCTCCCCTGATATCCACGACGTCTCTCTCTCTCTCTCTCTCTCTCTCTCTCTCTCTCTCTCTCTCTCTCTCTCTCTCTCTCTCTCTCTCTCTCTCGTGGCTGGCTTCAGCTTGTTTAAAAGCAAATCCGAGTAGTATTGGCTGTTCATTGCACGCTACTCTTTGAGATAATCACAAAAAAAAACTGGGACCTTCAGCGTCCCAAAATACCGTCAACATGACTTTCCCTGTTGATGCTTGGGTTTTGAACATGTTCTTGGCAGGTGAGGTGGTGTGTGCTTCCACTCCATGATTTGTCTTTTAGATTCTGACTCATCATCATACTGAAAGCAAGTCTCATCTCAAGTTCAAATCTTGTTGAAGTGATCACCTTCGCTTTCATAACGTCCCTTTAACTCTGTGCACACTCTCAACCTTGTTTCCATGTGTAGCCGCGTCAGCTCCTTTGGGACCCACCTTACACATGTTTTGCGGTACTTCAGCTTGTTACAGATAACGTTACGAACTGTACCAGTACTAACTTGAACCTTACCAACTATCATTTCCACAGTCACACGGCGGTCGGCACGAATAATGTCATCGACTTTCAAGTGAGGAAGTTGAAACTGCAGCTGGTCGGCCAGAACGGTGTTCGTCAGTCACTGAGTCGCGACCATTTTTGAACTGCTCCGCCCACTTGTAGAAATTTGCATGATTCATACAACCTTCACAGTCAACTATAGACATTCCACAGTATATATTCGCTGGTTTCTCGCCTTCAGCACGTAAAATACGAATGACAGAACGTTGTTCAGGTAATGTCGACGTTTCAAACGGACTCGCCGTCTTGAAATGTAGTTTTAAGTTTATAAACAAAACACTGTTAATACATCAGCTGATCAGAACGCACCCCAGTGATGCCTACTTAGAACCGTAGCAGTACCAACCTTGCGCTACTAACATTTTTTTCCCCAGACCAATTTGTCTCTTTAATTACGGAATGACCCTCCCACATCAGAATCTCTGTAAGTTTCCTTTACACTGATCTGATGAGATTTGTAGTACAGAAGTTGGACCTACTGCCAAGACCGGTACACCACCAGTGTTCGAGAGCTGTGGCTGGTCACCAGTCATCGCGTTTGCGTTCTTTTACATCAGGTTTAGTCTTATGACGAATGGAGTATAGTTACCACGTTCCATTTGCACAGCAACAGGTATTTGACGAGATACGATGTGATTTTAGTGCGATATTTAGAGTGTGGTGAGCACATTAGCACACTGACCGCCACTGTTAACGAAAGCACTTCACATACTGGATTTGAGAGTGGAACTGGGAGGGGTTGAGTAGAAGTGCTCCGAGATGCAGACGTGGGACGCGCCTCGGTGTCTTACCGTACACGTCTCGTCGTTGACGCCAACCGACTCTGCGAAAACACGACGGAAGGGCGCCCAAAATTTTCCGCGCTCGCCTGGCACCCACTATTAGCACGCCGAGTCGGCGCTGCCGATAATTCTCCCACGGCGGCGTGAGTCAGCCGGCCACAGCCGAGGGCCTTGTGCCAAACAAACATGTTTACACGCGGCGCTAACACACTTGTTTCCCAGTAGGCGCGCGAACTCTACCGACTTCCTACCCCGTGTTAGCAGAGCTGCCCGCTCCACAATGCTCCGCCAAGGCGGACAGGCGGCACTGAGCCGACACCGACACCGACACCACCTCAGCGCTAGTGGACCAGCCACGGGCTGCACCGAACTACTGCAGGTGTGTATTCTCCGCCCCGTAAAATTTCTGCCCCGCATTGGTCGAGGAAGGGCCCACTAATCCGCTGGGGATGCGAGCTAGTATGATCAAGCCGTACCGCACTAGCCATACTATATGTTGCATGTAACAGTTTCAGTATTATTATTTCTGGTATGTATGTGTGTTTACGTAGAGAGTGCTTACTGATTTTAAAAAAAAGATTCTATTAATTTACGCAGAAATTTGGTTTAGAACACATACACAGCGACGCTGCCCCAGTGAGTACAAAGTAAGTAAATAAATAAACAAGTAAATTGCCGTCAGGTTTTCGAAGGGCCATTTGTTGGCTGGTTCGATGCTGAAATTTGTTAACTTACGTCAGAGAAGCACTTGACCCTAAGGACATGAAAGAAGGCGCGAAAATATTACAGTTCTAGAGTACATTTGTACATGATCAAAAAATTGTCGAGACTAAAAAAATTAAGAACCTATTAAGGAGGTGGTTCTTGATAAAACTGAAGGACTTAAAGAAGGCGTAGAAAATGTTGCACATACCTGTCATGCAAAAGAAGACAGTGTGTTACTTGAAGAAAGAGCAATTGAAGAAGAATCCAATTAAAGTACTACTAGAATGAGATTTTCACTCTGCAGCGGAGTGTGCGCTGATATGAAACTTCCTAGCAGATTAAAACTGTGCGCCCGACCGAGATTCAAAATGGGGACCTTTGCCTTTCGCGAGCAAGTGCTCTACCAACTGAGCTGCCCAAGTACGACGCACGCCCCGTCCTCACAGTTTCAATTCTGCCAGTACCTCATCTCCTACTTTCCAAACTTTACAGAAGCTCTCCTGCGAAAGTTTGGAAGGTAGGAGACGATGTACTGGCAGAATTGAAACTGTAAGGGCGCGGCGTGAGTCGTGCTTGGGTAGCTCAGTTGATAGAGCACTTGCCCGCGAAAGGCAAAGGTCCCGACTTCGAATCTCGGTCCGGCACACAGTTTTAATCTGCTAGGAAGTTTCAAGGTAGTACTAATATTTTCTTTTCTGTCATCTGTCAGTGACCTTTAACTGTCTTGGAAATCTAACAGTTGAATAATAAAAATAGTAAGTGACAAAAAATTTAAAAACAAACACTACTCATACGTTTTTGTTTAACAGACAATGCGATAAAAAAAGCGTTAACTAACAGTTAACGTCTGACTCCTCCTGTATCAGCCACAGCGTGAGAATGTTTTCAGAATTTGGATGGCACATTCAACTAAAAAATCACAGTTTGTACTAAACTTGTTATAGTCTTTTCACCAGAGGTACAAGATTGAACAACGCATATGAATTTGTTAAAAGTTTTCAAGCGTGGTTGAATTTTCAAACCAAGGAACAAGTCAAACTGTAAACAGAAATACCTTACCTAGACAGCACCTCAAACGGAACAATGGTTCAAAAAATGGTTCAAATGGCTATGAGCACTATGGGACTTAAATTCTGAGGTCATCAGTCCCCTAGAACTTAGAACTACTCAAACCTAACTAACGTAAGGACATCACACACATCCATGCCCGAGGCAGGATTCGAACCTGCGACCGTAGTAGTCACGCGGTTCCGGACTGAAGCGCCTAGAACCGCACGGCCACCGCAAGAATGTTCCTATCGGAATTAGTAAATAAATAAATAAATAAATGATTTTGTAAAGATGGCAGTTGGTGAGGATGACAGAAGTCCGCGTTGAGTGCCAAAATACATAGCTGAACCACTGCGCACACATCAGTCTGAAGCAGAACAAAATATTCGACGTGTGGGTAACAAAAATAGAAAATTAATACAGTTCTGTGTGAGCTCGAAATTGATCACTGCAAATATCGGCAAGTCATTCAATAACTTTATATTTAAATAGCTTTTTTATCCTGTCTTCTGATTTATCGTCGCTTATCAGGAAACAGATGCCGTCATTGATAGTTAACCGCTCTGCTTTAAGTTCAATCTCTTTGAGGCGTAGCGCCTTTGCACCGCCCCTGGCACTCGTTAGGACGATATCGTTATAGGCATGAGTCATCGACAGATGTCACCAGCTGACACGGACCTGAGTTACAAAGCTGCACGTAGTTGTATTAGTAGGCGGCAGAGGTCACCAGTTGACGACAGCGCTAGCAGTCGAAGTCAAAACCATGTTGTAAAGTTGTGTTCGATTAATATTTGATGTATTTGCGTAATTATAATTGTTTTATATGTGTAGTAATCAGCAGTGTGAGTGTTGTATGAGTGAAGAAGAACAGAAGTAAATGAAAATTGTTTTGTTTATTCACGAGGTACCAGTTAAACTATACAGGGGAATTACTATAATTAAATGTGCAGTCAGTTTACGGTACTAATAGATCGTGAGTAGAACACAAATTAATCGGTAATTTCAGAAGGAATAATTATATATTTGATACTTTTCTAAATTTATTTAGCAATTGCCATAGAAAGAAATGTTTTACTATGAATGGTCATTGAAGTAAATCGCGGATTAGCGCGGGATAATACTGCAACCTGATTTGCTGCTTGTGATGTCATCCAATCAGAAAAATGCAGGCTCGCGCCAATCTGTGCTGGGAACAAAGCCTTTGGTGTGATCTAGAGGGGTCGGGGCTGAGGGTTCGAAGTAGTAACATCTCACTGAAAGCAGCTCTGACGAAAGTACTGTAAAATCGCGGAAAAATGCTAATTACGAGTTCGCGAAGTAGTAAAAAGTGGTGTTAAGTGAATGGTATAGTGGAAGTCGCGTGGAATTTCGGAAGGAATATCAAAATTATTGCTTTTGACTGGTAGTTAAAACCGCGTGGCGTGTTGTGCGATCTAAGACTGGAACAGGTATTACGTGTAGAGCAGAGTGCACGACATTTGAGCAAGCATTTTCATAACCAAACGATCCGATGAACTCTATTAATTTCGGTAACGGGTGTAAATACCAGAAACTGGCTACGTGTGTGATTGTGGTGTGTGTGTGAACTTTACATTGTGTTGCCACTTAGTACGGACTTGGCAGTATTAACTGTGATCCTTATCGTAAAAGTACACCTGAAAACTTACATTGCCAAGTTAAAACTTTTATTTCAGTAGCTAGCCACATCCCGTTTACCGGACAATTCTATGTAAGTTGCGACCTGCAAGAGACAGTAGTGGTCTAGTATTTTCTGCTACAGCTTTTAGCTAGACAAATGAACATTGCCGGACACTGGCAGGGCGGTAAGAAAGTAACGTGCCGCGCCGCATCATTTTTTGTCTCTGGATCTGTCTCACTTCCCTGCGACTTTGCCCTTTGCTTGTATAACGTCCTCTTCGTTGTTCGCTCTGGCACTTGTGTCACAAAGTTGTACCCTCGATAATGCAAGCTACCTAGCTCCTCTGAATATATTTTGGAAATTGACATTTTCCTCTCCTGCCCTCTTCTTGGCCTGCTTCAGAGTCCTCTGTACTTGCAACCTTGCGTCATCCGGAGCTCCACATCGATGCCTCGTGCGAAATGAGCACCGTAGAATCCTTGGTTTTAAGCTTTCCTCGGCAATGCTTCTCCTTCTGTTTTGAACAGCGCCAAATCACAGGCTCATCTTCCGTCGTTTTCTTCACTGTGTAAGAGTAACCTTCACAGTGGCAACTAGGTTTACCAGGAATTGTCGCTGAAACTTCCGTATCACAACTACTGACTGAGGTGGTAGTATCCAAGTGGCACGATGTGAATTCTGCGAAAACTAGAGCGATAGTAACAGGCAGACGGAACTGTGCGGGCGGAGTTCGGCCGAGTCTACTGACGAGATAGACCCAGGCGATTTGGACGGTCTGGCTGCAGTCAGGAGGGGACACAATGGCGGAGAGTTCGCAAATTTCGAGTGGGGCGGAAAGTTCGCAGGGCGGAGAATTCATGCATTCCTACTACAGGGTTGGGAGGGGAAAACCCGACGAGTTAGCACCGACACCAGTATTTTAGTTCTGAATACCCAGTGATTATGATGTCCCATAATCCGAGAAGCGTAGGAGGACGATGCAGAGACCAAGCACCGCCGCCTAGGCAAGGTCCTAACGGAGGTGATTTGCCATTACCTTCCTCCGACCGTAATGGGGGATGTACTTTTCTGTATTTGTTTGGTCTCAGTTGCAACATTTTTTTTTACTCGTAACTAGAGACCTGATTATATCCATTTGCATATTCGGCTCCTTTTCACCGGTTACTGCATACTTTAACTAAAAACTAGTGACAATGCATAGGTTGGTTGGTTTTTTTTAAAGGCGGGAGAAGGGAGGGACCAAACTACCAGGTCATCGGTCCCTTGTTCCTAATAAAACAATGCCAAAAGTGTGAGAATAAAACAGGCGAAACATGTAACACTAAAAAAGCAAGGCTAAAAAAGCCAAGGCAAGGCTCAAAAAAGCCAAGGCAAGGCTCAAAAAAGCCAAGGCAAGGCTCAAAAAAGCCAAGGCAAGGCTCAAAAAAGCCAAGGCAAGGCTCAAAAAAGCCAAGGCAAGGCTCAAAAAAGCCAAGGCAAGGCTCAAAAACAGCCAAGGCAAGGCTCAAAAACAGCCAAGGCAAGGCTCAAAAACAGCCAAGGCAAGGCTAAAAAACAGCCAAGGCAAGGCTAAAAAACAGCCAAGGCAAGGCTAAAAAACAGCCAAGGCAAGGCTAAAAAACAGCCAAGGCAAGGCTAAAAAACAGCCAAGGCAAGGCTAAAAAACAGCCAAGGCAAGGCTAAAAAACAGCCAAGGCAAGGCTAAAAAACAGCCAAGGCAAGGCTAAAAAACAGCCAAGGCAAGGCTAAAAAACAGCCAAGGCAAGGCTCAAAAACAGCCAAGGCAAGGCTCAAAAACAGCCAAGGCAAGGCTCAAAAACAGCCAAGGCAAGGCTCAAAAACAGCCAAGGCAAGGCTCAAAAACAGCCAAGGCAAGGCTCAAAAACAGCCAAGGCAAGGCTCAAAAACAGCCAAGGCAAGGCTCAAAAACAGCCAAGGCAAGGCTCAAAAACAGCCAAGGCAAGGCTCAAAAACAGCCAAGGCAAGGCTCAAAAACAGCCAAGGCAAGGCTCAAAAACAGCCAAGGCAAGGCTCAAAAACAGCCAAGGCAAGGCTCAAAAACAGCCAAGGCAAGGCTCAAAAACAGCCAAGGCAAGGCTCAAAAACAGCCAAGGCAAGGCTCAAAAACAGCCAAGGCAAGGCTCAAAAACAGCCAAGGCAAGGCTCAAAAACAGCCAAGGCAAGGCTCAAAAACAGCCAAGGCAAGGCTCAAAAACAGCCAAGGCAAGGCTCAAAAACAGCCAAGGCAAGGCTCAAAAACAGCCAAGGCAAGGCTCAAAAACAGCCAAGGCAAGGCTCAAAACAGCCAAGGCAAGGCTCAAAACAGCCAAGGCAAGGCTCAAAACAGCCAAGGCAAGGCTAAAAACAGCCAAGGCAAGGCTAAAAACAGCCAAGGCAAGGCTAAAAACAGCCAAGGCAAGGCTAAAAACAGCCAAGGCAAGGCTAAAAACAGCCAAGGCAAGGCTAAAAACAGCCAAGGCAAGGCTAAAAACAGCCAAGGCAAGGCTAAAAACAGCCAAGGCAAGGCTAAAAACAGCCAAGGCAAGGCTAAAAACAGCCAAGGCAAGGCTAAAAACAGCCAAGGCAAGGCTAAAAACAGCCAAGGCAAGGCTAAAAACAGCCAAGGCAAGGCTAAAAACAGCCAAGGCAAGGCTAAAAACAGCCAAGGCAAGGCTAAAAACAGCCAAGGCAAGGCTAAAAACAGCCAAGGCAAGGCTAAAAACAGCCAAGGCAAGGCTAAAAACAGCCAAGGCAAGGCTAAAAACAGCCAAGGCAAGGCTAAAAACAGCCAAGGCAAGGCTAAAAACAGCCAAGGCAAGGCTAAAAACAGCCAAGGCAAGGCTAAAAACAGCCAAGGCAAGGCTAAAAACAGCCAAGGCAAGGCTAAAAACAGCCAAGGCAAGGCTAAAAACAGCCAAGGCAAGGCTAAAAACAGCCAAGGCAAGGCTAAAAACAGCCAAGGCAAGGCTAAAAACAGCCAAGGCAAGGCTAAAAACAGCCAAGGCAAGGCTAAAAACAGCCAAGGCAAGGCTAAAAACAGCCAAGGCAAGGCTAAAAACAGCCAAGGCAAGGCTAAAAACAGCCAAGGCAAGGCTAAAAACAGCCAAGGCAAGGCTAAAAACAGCCAAGGCAAGGCTAAAAACAGCCAAGGCAAGGCTAAAAACAGCCAAGGCAAGGCTAAAAACAGCCAAGGCAAGGCTAAAAACAGCCAAGGCAAGGCTAAAAACAGCCAAGGCAAGGCTAAAAACAGCCAAGGCAAGGCTAAAAACAGCCAAGGCAAGGCTAAAAACAGCCAAGGCAAGGCTAAAAACAGCCAAGGCAAGGCTAAAAACAGCCAAGGCAAGGCTAAAAACAGCCAAGGCAAGGCTAAAAACAGCCAAGGCAAGGCTAAAAACAGCCAAGGCAAGGCTAAAAACAGCCAAGGCAAGGCTAAAAACAGCCAAGGCAAGGCTAAAAACAGCCAAGGCAAGGCTAAAAACAGCCAAGGCAAGGCTAAAAACAGCCAAGGCAAGGCTAAAAACAGCCAAGGCAAGGCTAAAAACAGCCAAGGCAAGGCTAAAAACAGCCAAGGCAAGGCTAAAAACAGCCAAGGCAAGGCTAAAAACAGCCAAGGCAAGGCTAAAAACAGCCAAGGCAAGGCTAAAAACAGCCAAGGCAAGGCTAAAAACAGCCAAGGCAAGGCTAAAAACAGCCAAGGCAAGGCTAAAAACAGCCAAGGCAAGGCTAAAAACAGCCAAGGCAAGGCTAAAAACAGCCAAGGCAAGGCTAAAAAAAACCAAGGCAAGGCTAAAAAAAACCAAGGCAAGGCTAAAAAAAACCAAGGCAAGGCTAAAAAAAACCAAGGCAAGGCTAAAAAAAACCAAGGCAGGCTAAAAAAAACCAAGGCAGGCTAAAAAAAACCAAGGCAGGCTAAAAAAAACCAAGGCAGGCTAAAAAAAACCAAGGCAGGCTAAAAAAAACCAAGGCAGGCTAAAAAAAACCAAGGCAGGCTAAAAAAAACCAAGGCAGGCTAAAAAAAACCAAGGCAGGCTAAAAAAAACCAAGGCAGGCTAAAAAAAACCAAGGCAGGCTAAAAAAAACCAAGGCAGGCTAAAAAAAACCAAGGCAGGCTAAAAAAAAAAGGCAGGCTAAAAAAAAAAGGAAGACTACAAAAAAAGGAAGACTACAAAAAAAGGAAGACTACAAAAAAAGGAAGACTACAAAAAAAGGAAGACTACAAAAAAAGGAAGACTACAAAAAAAGGAAGACTACAAAAAAAGGAAGACTACAAAAAAAGGAAGACTACAAAAAAAGGAAGACTACAAAAAAAGGAAGACTACAAAAAAAGGAAGACTACAAAAAAAGGAAGACTACAAAAAAAGGAAGACTACAAAAAAAGGAAGACTACAAAAAAAGGAAGACTACAAAAAAAGGAAGACTACAAAAAAAGGAAGACTACAAAAAAAGGAAGACTACAAAAAAAGGAAGACTACAAAAAAAGGAAGACTACAAAAAAAGGAAGACTACAAAAAAAGGAAGACTACAAAAAAAGGAAGACTAAAAAAAAAGGAAGACTAAAAAAAAAGGAAGACTAAAAAAAAAGGAAGACTAAAAAAAAAGGAAGACTAAAAAAAAAGGAAGACTAAAAAAAAGGGAAGACTAAAAAAAAGGGAAGACTAAAAAAAAGGGAAGACTAAAAAAAAGGGAAGACTAAAAAAAAGGGAAGACTAAAAAAAAGGGAAGACTAAAAAAAAGGGAAGACTAAAAAAAAGGGAAGACTAAAAAAAAGGGAAGACTAAAAAAAGGGAAGACTAAAAAAAGGGAAGACTAAAAAAAGGGAAGACTAAAAAAAGGGAAGACTAAAAAAAGGGAAGACTAAAAAAAGGGAAGACTAAAAAAAGGGAAGACTAAAAAAAGGGAAGACTAAAAAAAGGGAAGACTAAAAAAAGGGAAGACTAAAAAAAAGGAAGACTAAAAAAAAGGAAGACTAAAAAAAAGGAAGACTAAAAAAAAGGAAGACTAAAAAAAAGAAGACTAAAAAAAAGGAAGACTAAAAAAAAGGAAGACTAAAAAAAAGGAAGACTAAAAAAAAGGAAGACTAAAAAAAAGGAAGACTAAAAAAAAGGAAGACTAAAAAAAAGGAAGACTAAAAGGAAGACTAGAGGACAATTACACTAGTAATAATATTTTCTTTTCTGTGATCTGTCAGTGACCTTTGACTAACAGAGAGACGCTACAGATACAAGAGAGTTAAAACACGAAAGCAGATTACAGTGGCTGGCCAACCACGAGAACAGAAAGGGAAAGCCAGCCACTCTGCAACACATTATAACCTCCACCCTAAAAGCACTAGGGTGGAGGACACACAGGGACAAAGGACATGCGCTAAAACCTACATAGAAGTATAAAACCCACTCTCGCGGAGAAAACGTGGAACTAAAGCTGCTGTGGAGGTGACTATGCATATTTTTGCTCTATGTTTACAATAGTTTAAAATTCTGGACGGGCGGTCTCTAGCTCAATCTAGTTTTGATGTATCTCATATTCACCGTGACCTAGAACTGCCTGCATTCGCTAACCGAGATGCCACTGCGTAGCGAAATCTTAACAGAAGAGTGACAGGAACAGGCAAGATAGAGGTAATATTCCTAAGTACGCGCCCCCGGTTAATCCCCTCCACTGCCATACCAGTACGCGTCGGCAACGACTAAACTAAGCAAGCTTTTAGTCGCACGTCCATTGTTTCAGTTTAGCTTTCTATTTACTTGTACACAGTTGAACATGTTTACGACGTGTCGTGTGTAACGTGTTGTGCGCCATGTCGCCCGAAAAAAGAAACTTCGTTTTGTGGATAGCTGACCGTTCTGGAACATTTACACATGACGGAATTTTTTTTATATTGTCGAGTTTGCGAGGAAAATTTTCCTTAAAAAAAGTTTCAAATACACCCGCATGTCGACACAAGTCCTTATATCGCAGGCAACTTCTGAGATCATCAAGTTGCTCTAGCAGGGATTTGTCGAAAGGTAACCAAAAAACATGTGACGTCATCAGTCCCCTAGAACTTAGAACTACTTAAAACTAACCAACCTAACGACATCACACACATCCATGCCCGAGACAGGATTCGAACCTGCGACCGTATCAGCAGGGCGGTTCCGGACTGAAGCGCCTAGAACCGCCCGGCCACAGCGGCCGGCTTATTGTTCATTTCAAGTAATATTCCCCTTAAACTTACAAACCCTATGCGCCAAGGCTTCCTACGCAAATATTGCGTAAATCAAAATGCACCAGATGAATCAACATTGCGTAATGTTCTGGAAGAAACACGCAATGAACTCCAGGGTTGCATTACCTGGATTTCAGTTGTCGAAACTACAGACACCTGTAGACTTTACATTGCAAAATTTAATTGGTGGTGCTTTAACAGAAGAGCTTCCTCCTCCATATTTGGCGCCCTGCAAAGAACTTTAGAGAGTAAATCATTCTACGATCGCCAGATGTGTGGATCAGGGTACTAGAAAAATATTTCCATAATCTTTTGCAGATGAAAGGGTGTTTGTGTTTATTTCAGATGCTTCTCCCTGTATGATCAAAGCAGGAAAAGCCCTCCGAGTAATATATACCAATCTGATTCATGTGGCCGACCGAAGTGGCCGAGCGGTTCTAGGCGCTACAGTTTGGAACCGCGCGACCGCTACGGCCGCAGGTTCGAATCCTGCCTCGGGCATGGATGTGTGTGATGTCCTTCGGTTAGTCAGGTTTAAGTAGTTCTAAGTTCTAGGGGACTGATGACCTCAGATGTTCTCCCACAATACTCAGAGCCATTTGAAAAACGACAAACATATTTGTCTACCGTTATGCATGTTTCAAATGATGACATTCTGTATTATTTACGTTTCTTCTACTTTACTATCCCATGTCTATACTATTTTGTTGCAAAAT
Organism: Schistocerca serialis cubense; assembly: GCF_023864345.2. Lineage (NCBI taxonomy): Eukaryota > Metazoa > Arthropoda > Insecta > Orthoptera > Acrididae > Schistocerca > Schistocerca serialis. The sequence continues at coordinate 171,658,492 of NC_064648.1, forward strand.
AAACGCAGCCTTGCAGAATTTCCATTTGTTGGTTTAATTTTAGACACCAGACTATTTTGAAGGGCGAGTGACACTGTTTTAGACTAATAAATAATATTCTTTCCGTTACTGTTTCATACACGCGTCGTATCAGGGAAATTCTGTAGCCTGTCTACATATCGTTACCGTCGTATAACAGCGGCTGTGCTGTTAGGTTTTGCTGGTATTCTGTTTGCACTGCGCCGCCCATGATACGACACAGACTGTGCCAAGATTACCCACTACAGATTTTTAAATAGCTGCGTATTAAGGCAGCAGTCAAAACAGCGTATGGAGAACTCCACTCAAAGTCTAAGCGTGTTTTTCTGCTTCCGTCTCCACTGTGTCTTGCAACAGCTGCGAGCGGCCAGAACCGGTTCCGCAGCTCACAACTCTCCTGCGTGGCCCGTCGCCAGTCACGTGCCATTTTCTTTTTTTTCCTCCTTCCCTCTCTTCCCCCCCCCCCCCCCCTCTCTGCCCGCCACTCTCCGTCGTTCCCGTGACACACCCACGCTCGCGTTGTTCACCGACCGCTGGAACGCTTGTGATGTGCTGACCAGCGCGCGGTGTGTGAGGTGACGTCAACAGCCGATGTAGTCCGAGCGCGGCCGACAATGCACGAAGGGCGCGGAAACAGCTGCGGCGCGAGAGCGAAACAAAAGCAACTCGGGCGCCAGGACAACTGAACCGAGATCCGCTCCGCTGATAATGCAGCTTCTGTTGCCGAGTGGCGCTTCGCTAAAACAATACACACGTCTCTCTCTCTCTCTCTCTCTCTCTCTCTCTCTCTCTCTCCCTCCCTCCCTCCCTCTCCCTCCCCCCCCCCCCCCACCCCCTGTACTGAACTGTACAAGCCACCTTATAAAGAACGGCGGAGAGAACTTTCTGTTCGTTTCTCTTGCAGAGTCACCATCTAAACATAAAAGTACCGTCCTTTTCCAGGAAGTAAATTCTGTCGCCAGTCTGGCAGTATACGCCTGCTACACCGGAGACGCAGCTGGGCTGGCATTAAATCTCTGCAATCGGATGTACTTTCATTCGCCGACTTCCGTAAGTCCTATATATACTGAAGATGCGCTTCAGTTACCCTCTCATATACGGTGATTACCGACAAACACAAAAAGTTTCCATGTGTAATGGATTAGTAGGGAGGGGAAATCCGATGAGTTAAGACAGATACCGGTATTTTAGCTCTGAATAACACGTATTTTTCGTTATTTCTTTGCTGTCAGTTACAGGTGGTTGTTTTTTTTACTAGTAACACGTTAAAAACCGAAGTATCAATTAGCCATAGCAGCACTGCTTAAAATTTTTGTTACTAAATCATTTTTTTAGGCAACGAGTAATTTTTATGGGCAAAATTTACATTTCTTTGAAAACCAGCGTTATACAAATCGAGGAAAGTCGTTATCATATGGCGTGACCTATTAGATGATACAGATGTACATGCGGTGTATAGGACTTGCCCATCTGGTCTATACGGCAGTTTCTGTCGTCAAACATTAGCATTATTCCAGAATAGCACCGTCCCTAGTCTGGAAATAATTTTACGAAGTGCGGTATCGATCGATTCCAGTGCTGCTTCGAGAAATTAAAAAATGAGATGAACCACATTAAACTTGCGTTATAATATCCGGGAAAAAACTTTAAAGTTAACGTTTAATTCAAAGTTTGCAAAAAAAAAAAAAAAATGAAAAATCTGGTCTGCTCCGTGTATCTACCTAGTACGCCTGTATCTTCTTGTAGTCCTTGAAAAACGGCATATTATGAGGGCTGTTCAATAAAGAATTATTATAATTCTTTTTCTATGGTCATTATTTCTCACGCTAAAATTTAATCGTCTGAGATTGTTAGCTTAAGGTGCAACAAACATTTGTTTATGTTGAAGATCCTCAGCACGTCCACATTTCGCTGCAATTATCAACCGTCGCAATTTCTCTGTGTACAACAGCACCATCCGCGAACACGCAGATATATGCTGAAGAGCCGACGAAACTGCTGCACCTGCCTAATATGGTGTAGGGCCCCCGCGAGCACGCAGAATTGCCCCAACACGGCGTGGCATTGACTCGACTGATGTCTGAAGTAGTGCCGGAGAAAACTGACACCATCAATCCTGGAGAAAACTGACACCATCAATCCCGGCGGGGCTGCCCATAAATCCGTAATAGTAGGAGGCGATGGACATCTCTTCTGAACAGCACGTTGCAAGGCATCCCAAATATGCTCAGTACTGTTCATGTCTTTTTTTGTAGTTTTAGGGCGCACAACTTCAATGGTCATTAGCGCCCAGACTACGTTAGGAATGCACCGCGAGTCACAAGTTTAAAACAGCAACTAAAAGGGAAAACACGATAAAAGACGGATTGACAGGCATAGGATTAAAAAAACAGCATCATCAAATGTCCTTAGAGAGGTTTGTCAAGTTGATAAAACGAAGAACGCGAGCAGCTGCTCCTCGGTCATCCGCTAAAATGGCATCCAGAGTACATAGCAGGCCGAGATCAAGACGCAGTGTGTTAAAATCCGGACAGGACGTTAAAATGTGGCGGACCGTCAGCAATTGCCCACATGGACAGAACGGCGCCGGCGCAGCCGTCAGCAGATGGCGATGGCCGAACCGGCAGTGTCCAATTCGTAACGGGGCCAAAACTACCTCCTCCCGCCGAGAAGGGCGTGAGGAGGACGTCCAAGCCGCGGGAAGAGGTTTCGAGGCCCGAAGCTTGTTGTCCGTAAGTGCAGCCCAATCGGCATGCCACAGCGATAAAATGCGCCGACAAATGACCCTGCTACAATCTGATGACGGGACACAATAAGAAGCTGTCCGAGGCTGGAGGACCGCAGCCTTGGCCGCGGCATCTGCAGCTTCGTTCCCAGCGATACCGACATGGCCAGGAACCCACATAAAGCTAACCGGAGAACCGACGTCCACCAGCTGCTGAAGAGAGCGTCGGATCCGGTGCACGAAAGGGTGAACCAGATACGGATCACCGAGGCTCTGAATGGCGCTCAGGGAATCGGAGCAGATGACATAAGCAGAATGTCGGTGGCGGCAGATGTAAAGAACAGCCTGGTAGAGGGCAAAGAGCTCAGCTCTGGAGACCGAACAAGCTGTACTCTTGCTTCCCTTTTTGTAATTAAATTTTTTTTCGTTCATTAACATTAAAAAAAAAATTAAGTAGAGGGTGATGTAGGGAAACAGCCTACTCACGCTGTAATAAATTCACATCAGTCTTCCCATTGTGTGCCAGCCAGTCTGCTGTAACTAGCTCTGACGTCATAAATGTTGCGCAATACTTTAAAAACCAAGTAAATAACCTGAAACGGTTCTAGCATGTCAGGAGTAATACTAAATCAATATGTGTTGAATATCAGTTTAATAACTTTCACTCTTTTCGAAATTTGGACGTTTTTCTGTAAAAATCATTGGCGCAACAGAAAAGAGCTAGAGACTTAAAATTTCTATTCAGGTTCCTTTTTCATAATAATTTAATAGAAACAGTCTTCTGGATCTCGCAAATTAAGATTTTAGTTTAAATTAATGATTTTCTGGTTTTTGTCTTAAAAATTAAGGAAGCAAGATAGATTAAGTAGGCTAATAAATAAGGCTAGGATGTTTAGATTTACGTAGAAGGGAGATTCGCTATAATAATAAAGATGTCAGAAGTTTCAATTGAATAACTATAAAACTATAGCGATAGCGTATCTCCAAAGGGCAAGTTCAGAGCTCGTCTACTGCGTGTAGTGTAATTAAATTAATTCTCTAGCCCAAAATATTTAACTTAGCCACGTCAAACTTTTATTATGATTACTTACCTGTGTGTTGAATGCAAATTTAAATTGAGAGCTTCATCTGCCATCAGCAAAGGAAGCTATGATTTATTCGGTAACTTAATGTGGTGCATTACTAGCTCAGCGGCTAGTCGGGAGAGCCGATGTGATCACGCGTTCCCTTAGCCGTCCGCACCGCGGCTTTATATATAAGAACGCTGCGCGAGGAAGCAAGGCCCCAGTTCTCTCCAGACGCTGAATAGCACACCATCTGTGTCGGGAGTCGCGTCGCGTCGGTGTCATTGCCTCGGATGCCGTAATAAGTTACTCGGGATACGAGTAACCATGAAATCATTTTCGAGTGAAGTGTTAATTCTGGGATGACTAATTATCTAGCTTCAGTTTGCGTATGTCGTATTTTCACGGGCCGCCGCGGGACAGACATTCTACCATTATTTAGCGTGGCGTTTGATGAACCTAATCATCAAATTATGGCGAGCATTCATTTAAACATTTAATTTGGACAGTTATAGTTGCATCAGCGCATTAGACTCTGAACTGCTCTGTTAGTCAGATTGTGTGGATTCTTTTGTTTTTCATCTGTGACTTTCATAATACAGAGAACGTTTTTACACGATCGTTTTTTTATTATGAATCCCAGACAATCTCCTAATTCCTCAGAGCTATAAGCTGTAGCTATAAGTGTATTTCTCAGATGAAGTGGGCACTAGGAATTTTAATTACAGGCTTCACGTTTTGCTAATCACTTTCTGGTTGCCAAAATTGTAGTTAGAGAGCCAGTGTTGAGAACGGCAAAAGAACAGCATAAATAATAGGAACATTTATAATAATATTTTCCACCCGCCGCCCCACATATGGTTAAAACGGCAGGGTATTGCATCTTTTCTACATTACAAATCATTTTATATTTCATTTTAAAAAACTATTTTCCACCCGCCGCCCACAGGCAGATGTAAAGAACCGCCTGGTAGAGGGCAAAGAGCTCAGCTGTGAAGACCGAACAATGGCCACGGAGCCGGTATTTGAAACTTTGTGCCCCGACAATAAAAGAACACCCGACCCCGTCATTGGTCTTAGAGCCATCTGTATAAATGAAGGTCGTATTAATGAACTTCGAACAAGTTCGACAAAACGGGAGTGGTAGACCGAACCGGGGTAACCTCCTTTGGGAGCGAGCAGAGGTCAAGGTGGACGCGGACCTGAGCCTGGAGCCAAGGTGGCGTGTGGCTCTCGCCCACTCGAAAGGTTGCAGGGAGTGAAAAATTAAGGTGTTGAAGGAGGCGACGAAAGCGAACTCCAGGGGGTAGCAGGGCAGAGACATACAACCCGTATTGACGGTCGAGAGAGTCGTCAGAAAAGGAACGATAAGACGGGTGGTCGGGCATTGCCAGTAGCCGACAGGCATACCGACAAAGCAGTATATCGCGCCGGTAGGTGAGTGGCAATTCACCGGCTTCAGCATGAAGACTCTCGACGGGACTAGTATAAAATGCTCCGATCGCAAGACGTAAACCCCGATGTTGTATGGAGTTGAGACGGCGTAAGATGGACGGCCATGCAGAGCAGTATACGAAGCTCCCATAATCCAGCTTGGAGCGGACGACCGACCGATATAGGCGAAGTAGGACGGTTCGATCCGCTCCCCGCGACATACCACTGAGAACACGGAGGACATTTAGAGAACGGGTACAACGGGCAGCCAAATATGACATGTGGAGACCAGCTAAGTTTCCTGTCAAATAGAAGACCTAAAAATTTTGTCTCCACGAATGGGAGAGCAACGTGTTCATGTCTGGGGACTTATGCCGCCAGGCGGAAGTGACCTCAGTAAAGTGTGGGGTGTGCATTTTCCCGCTGGAATTGACCAATTCCGTCGGAATGCACGATGGACACGAATGGATGGGGGTGATTAGACAGGATGCTTAAGTACGTGTCACCTGTCAGAGTCCTATCTAGGTGTATCAGGGGTCCCATATCACTCCGACTCCACACGCCCCACACCATTACAGAGCCTCCACCAGCTTGAACAGTCCCCTGCTGACATCGATGGTCTACGGATTCGTGAGGTTGTCTCCATACCCGTACGCGTCCATCCGCTCGGCGCAATTTCAAACGAGACGCGTCCGACCAGGTAACACGTTTCCAGTCATCGACAGTCCAATGTCGGAGTTGTTGAGCCAAGGCGAGGCGTAAAGCTTTGTATCATGCAGTCATCGAGGGTACACGAGTGGGCCATCGGCACCGAAAGCCCATATCGATGATGTTTCGTTGAATGGTTAGCGCGCTCACACTTCTTGATGGCCCAGCACTGAAATCTGCAGAAATTTGTGGAAGGGTTGAACTTCTGTCGCGTTGAACGATTCTCTTCAGTCGTCGTCGCTCCCGTTCTCGCAGGGTCTTTTTCCGGCCGCAGCGATGTCGTAGATTTGATGTTTTGCCGGATTCCTGATATTCATGGTACACTCGTGAAATGGTCGCACGGGAAAATCTCCACTTCATCGCTACCTCGGAGATGCTGTGTCCCATCGCTCGTGCGCCGACTATAACACGTTCATACTCACTCAAATCTTGATGACCTGCCATTGTAGCAGCAGTGACCGATCTGACAACTGCGCCAGACACTTGTTGCCTTATATAGGCGCTGCCGACCGCATCGTCGTGTTCTGCCTGTTTACGTTATGTGTATTTGAACAGGCATGCCTATACCATTTTCTTTGGCGCTCCAGTGTCATTTCTCTACCCACGTATCTCTTGTTCTCCCTTCCTCTGTCCCTATTATCCGGAAGCATTGTGGACCATAGACAGAGCGCAATTTCGCCCCGCCACTTCCGCAAAATATCTGGCCAGGAAGTCAGATAGCTACGCTCTTAACTGCCGACGACATAGCTGAATACACACGCCCCGAGAGAAGCGGCCAGAACATTCTGTTATTACAATACACGACGTGGTCACTGACGCTGAAGTGCAACCCACAAAAGAATTAACCACTGCTGCCTGTAATACCACGAATATCCTCCCTACATTAGCTACTATCATTTATTTTGCTGCCCAAACAGCAAAACGTATCTACTTTTAGTGCATGTGCGACCCTAGTTCCCGCAGCATTGTCTGATTTAATTCTATTACTTTCCGTCAGCCTTGTTTTGCTTCTGTTCATCTTGTAATCTCTCCCCAAGGGAAAATAAATTCCGTTCAAGTGCCCCTCCGAGACTTTCGCCGTCCGACAACACCTCAACTGCAGACAGTGGCAAGATGCAATGGACGAGAAATATAAGTACTGCGAGGGCATCCAGTAAGTGACATGCTTTATCGTGTTAGTTGATGGTTCCACGACAAACCGAGAGATGGCAGCAGAGCCTCACTAATGGCGAGTTTGTCAGGATGTGAACTGTGATACGCGCCAGTAACACATTGCCAGTTGTAGTTGTACCGTGTGCGCTGTTCGTGCCAGGAGAATACTTTTCAGGGGCGATTCTTAAAAATCTCTGCATTATGCGCGTAAAGGCGATTCAAAGATTCTGGATGTGTTCCCGAACGCAAAGCCACTTCGAGAGTAGTTGATAACACTGTTCTACAAAAATAAACTTTTTTTCTATTTCTAATAAAAAATATTGTGATCCTACCTGTATTTTGAGTGCTGAACTGAAAACTGTTTTTGGTTTTTTTCTGTCAGGGATAGTTTATGAGTAACCGCAATTTTATTTCTCTTTTCAGTTTCTGATATACTGCAGCAACGTGAGGTGAAATTCGACAAACAAATGCCCATCTTTATGATGTTATAAGTTCATCACATTAATGGAGGGTGTGATCTAACATATAACACAGTAACCTATGTGTATACACTTTGAAGGATTTATTTGACATGAGAAATTACAGAAAATTGACAAACAATGAGCCACTGCCTTGTAATGCACATCACTTTTTTCTCTTGTATTGCGAATCTTTCTTCTCTCGAATGATATTCCAGCAATAATCTGCTAACATAGAAGGTACCCACTGCCCTTCATAGCGCCTTTCTATGGTAGAAATGTCTTTATGGAATCTTTCCCCATGTACATCCGATACGTCACTACAACTCTCTGTGAAGTAGTCCAGATGAGAGTCCATCATATGTACCTTCAAAGACATATTGCACCCCAAATCCTGATATGCTTTGATCATATCCTTCACCATTGCTTTGTAGTTAGTAGCTCTTCTTCTTCCGAGGAAGTTTTCCGACACCATCTTGAAACAGTCCCATGCGGTTTTTTCGTTATCAGTTAAACATGCTTCAAAATTTGCATCTTTCTGCAGATCCCTGATTTGTGAGCTCACAAATACACCTTCCTTTATTTTTGCAGCTGAAAGACGGGGGAATCTGGTAGCTAGATATGCAAACCCACAACCTGTTGGATCCATGGCCTTCACCAATTGTTTCATCAGGCCAAGTTTGATGTGAAGCGGTGGAAGTAGTATATATTCAGGACCTACCAGACTTTCACGTTGTACATTCTTTTCGCCAACTTTCCATCTTCGCCTAGGCCATTTCTTTTTCACGAAGTGAGAATTTCGGCCTCGACTATCCCACTCGCAAAGAAAACAGGCATACTTTGCGTAGCCTTGTTGCTTTTCCAGTACCATAGCAATTACCTTGAAATCTGCACATATTTTCCATTTGTGTTCATTCTATTTTAATGAATTTAGCATCCTTTGTACGAATTCGTAATTCTCTTTTGTCACAACTAGCGTAAGCTACTGGAACAGAGGGTATTTTATTTCCGTTATGGAGCAAAACACCCTCCAGACTTGTTCTCGATACATCTATGAAAAGTCTCCACTCCTGTGAAATATAAGTGAAGTTCAGCACTTTCATCAGGCCAGCAACGTCATTGCAAAATGTCAGTGCTTCGTCAGTTGAAAAATAAGAAATAAAGGCATGTTCTCTGTGCCTGAACACACTGATTTTAGCACTTTGGTGCAGTAGATTATACTCTTGTGATCTTGAACCAAGCAGCTGCGCCTTTTGTTTACTTAGTCCTAGATCGCGTACTAAATCATTTAAATCTGCCTGTGTTAACAAATGTGGCGATGACTCACTTGTGCAGTGATATAAAGAATCATCATCTGTGATTTCTTCAGTACTACTTATTTCACTGTCACTCGGAATTTGACCTCGAGCTCTTGAAGGGACGGGAAGGTTGTCGGAATGCTGCACTGGCATTCTCGCTGATGGCAGAGCTGGGTAAACAATGTGCCTCTTCGACTTTTTGTTTGTAAAACCCTGAATTTTCGTTAGACAGAAATAACAATCAGTCACATGGTCCTTAGGCTCCCTCCACACCATGGGAACAGCAAACATCGCCACATTCTCTTTACTTTTCCACCACTGAATTAGTTTGCAGTAACATGTAGCACAACAGAAATGTGGTGCCCATTCTTTATCTTGGTCTCCTACCTCTACTCCAAAGTGATGTTTGTATGCTTTCTTTATGACTGAAGAAATTTTCTTCCTATTTCTGGCAAAAGTGAACTTCCCACAGATGTAGCAGAAGTTGTCCGGCTTATATCGACGTCCACGACGACGTGGCATTTCTGCAAATTTAAAAATACCGCTTTGGTAATACACCTGTATTAACTTAATAGTAGGGAACTAGAGGAACGCTGATGTATAAAAACAAGCCGTCGTTTTACTTTCAGCACCAGACTCAATCAGTTTACACACTGGAACTAAAAAATTCAACCGTGCTCGGAAATACGACAGACAGTCACTTGTCAGCCAAAACACCCACTCGTTAAGACTTACACAATTGCGGCTAATGCCACTGTTGTAAACTCGATGCACCTGCCTCTAGGAGGCGTGAAGCTTTACTGCCGAGGCAGCGACCGGCTGTCGCCGTTCGAGTTAATGAGATGTTTCAGGTGGTCTTAATGACATAGGTGTGGGGGGGGGGGATAACCTAATGATGTCTGATTCTTCCCACCTGCTGTTGCACAAGAAATTATCACGTTCTATCACTACTGGATGCGGCAACATACCCGTATTTCTCTATAACGTCTCTGTGTTTGCCATGAATTGTGAATATACATATATATACATATTACATAAAAAGTATCCCTGACAACGATATTTTGTTTACATATTTGAATTTCCCACGGTGAAATGGTCTAGAAGCACATACTTTAATATCAGAAATAGAACCCATGTCAAACAGTGTAATCTGGTACATGACAATATGTATTTAAGACAGTATACCTTGCTAAGCTCTGGCTATAGCTTACTTGAATTTACATTATAGGGTGACTGTAGAAATCTTTAGAGCCATCCTTATCATTGTTTAAGTGCTGTACTAAGCTGCTTACTACAATTAATTTTATACTGAAGTGCATCATATGTTAATATTATTGCAAAAATATAAAAATCTCAAACCCTTCAGATTTGCGTTACTGTTAAATTTCCCAGTTCGCCCAGCAATTAAACAGTGCTAAGTCAATGATAATCTATGTTAAACGTACTCACTTTGCAACAATAAAATTTTGCTTACAACTTACCGCTGTGGAACAAAATGCGCAATACGAATAAACAAAATCACACTGCATGCACAGAATGTAAATAATGTTCTGTCTCTTGTACGCCTGGAAGACTTGATAGTGACTATGTAGTGACCCTACGGAAAGGATTAAGCGCAAGAAACTTTAGCTTTCGAAAGAAGATTTACGCAAGAAACCTAATCATGGTGCTGCCGTTCCGCCTACGTTGTATGGTCTGCCCAAGTTGCAGAAGGAAGGGGTTCCTCTACCCCTACTGTTAGTGATTTGGGTGCACCCATTTCGGTCAAACTTCAAACTTGTTTTTCTCAAAGCCATGTTTTTCGCCATGTCATCCCTCACGCCACAATTTTCATCGTATTTAACTATTTTTGTTCTTTGTTGAAGCAAATTTAATTCTCTTTAGTTCATCGTAGCCGAGGTTTTATGCTGATGTCTAGCATTCTTTAGACCAAAAAACGAGTCCAGAAATGGTCATTTTTCAAACCTCTATAATCTCGCCACTTTCTTGCAAATCCCTACTATGAACTGAAATTACATCTGTAAGGACCAGGGTGATACGTTAATTTCATGTTTCAGATAACCACAATCAGAGTTACAGCTACAACGGTCAATCTACTTCCTTTCAGAGCTTTTTCGGGAAAAATAGCAATTACACAATGAAGACAATATTTCTCCATAAAAAATACCAATAATGTATGCTTTATTCAGTGCAGTAAACCTCATTTGTCTACTACATTGCAGTAAGGAGGGAAAAAACTCCTTAATTACAGCAACGTTTTCGTCCCGTCATCCTGTCTTTCACCTTTAAGGGAATTACCGGCGACCGTGTGTAAGTAACGATCTATCTCGTAACAGCTCTTGGGAGGCGACTCGTACATTATGTGATTAGTTCAAAGGCGTTTTATGGACACTTAGCAGCGGAATAAGAAAGGACAATTCGAAATATTTGGAGTGAAGACTTGAGTATGGGAATTTTGACAACAGCCAATAACGATTCAACTCGACTTGTCTACATTCTCTTTCAGCTCGAGTGCCAGTAACTATGGAATTCATATCGGATCTGTAAGTACCGAACATGTCCTTAAACTGCTAAGACAGTACCACGTGCGTTGATTATGAGAACACTAGTTAGTATTCAGAAATAAACTAACTACACGATTTTACTCATTTCGGTGGCTCAGAGGTTGCGTTGTGGACTGCAATATAGAAGATTACGTGTCCGAACCCACGTCACTTCTTGAAGAAAGAAAAAGAAAATTTCATTTCTTACTACGTTCTCGACATGGTTAACCCACTGTGAGTTGAATAGCACGTCATTGAAGCTGAGATTTCGTTTGGAGAAAGGTACTGTAGAGCAGTTTATAACCGCTCTTTTAATTAAGAACAATGTTATCAGGATTATTCTGATATAGGGGACAGGTGCTCGATAATATCGGAAATAATTAATGGCTTTGAAAAAGTTTTAATTAAAATTATCGATATAATCTCTGGTCAGCATAACGCCCGCAGCAAAGCAGTCAGGAAAATCTAAAAGGGTTTAACGCGGCTACTTTTGTTTCTAAATTCTACTATATAAACCAAGCGAGGATATTGTTTGTTGTGTTGTTTTTACGCTCTGAACAAGTTGACGTAGCTGCGGCGTGCGATATACTGGGCATTTAAGTGTGATATGCTACGAAAGGGATCAGGTGACTTTTGTTAAACTGCAAGAAAACTGACTGTTGTTATTTTATACGGGACAGACTTTTACCGTAACGTCACAGACTAAGAATATCTGAGGAACTGTGTGCGCGAGAAAAAGTAGTGCTCAGTATTAAATTCTATTTCATACCGATTAACCGATATTGGGATCTGTGAAGTATACGAAGGGATGTTAAATTGAATAGAAGAACGAAACTTGACACTTAGCTTCATTAACGTAAAAAGTACAAAGTTTGAATGACTGTCGAAGTATAGTAACAGACCATAGTCCTTGCGATAATATTTTTGAAAGACAACTATAAAAATTACGCACATTTTAGTTGCCGTAATTACTGAGTAATTTTAGGTTCAACCATCCTTTTCTTTACACACCAAACGCAATCATTCATTATCAATCATCATTAAATGTTCATAAAAAAACTAAAGCGATTTCCGCAACAGCGTTTGTTTTAGTCAACGATAATCCTAGGCAAGCTGTAAACTGTATCTGTGGATGACGGAAGATTCGAATACGAAATATCACGAAGCGTAAATTGTGACTTAAAAGCTATTTAACATTTCATTTCCTATCAGACAGAAATAACACCAAATCCGGAACAGTGTGGGTATGGGAGCCTTTATATTTTATGAAGTAACAGCTTTATCATGAGATGAAGAAACATTTTATTTTCCAAGTACAGATCAAAAACTAACAAGAATAAACAACTCGTAACCAAGCCAACTACGGCAAAGATAAATATCTATCAGCTGCAGCTTTCACCCGCTGTTTTTGGCGCAGTGGATAAATGACGTCGCCACACGGGTATGTAGTAACGTCGGAAATAGGAAGTTGAAATAACATCCAAAGACGTTATTAACTATCTTGTCTTCGGTAACGCAGCAACAAATCAAGGGTGACCGACTGTGCAAAAAGTGAACGTTAATTATTAGTAAAACCCGAAATTTAGTCACCGTTACAGTGAAGATGTTTGTGGCTGTTCCACCCGAGGTACAGATATAACGAAAAGTCGGGCATACACAGTAGATAATAACATGAACATATTACGTCACAGTACGACAGCATATCTTCGACCATAAATATCACTGGCTTAGAGGTCATTTTCGTGGCTCCAACATCTCTGGGCTATAGTCACGTGAATGTTGGCAAAACATGGTTGTTTCGTGTTGCGCTTATGGCTGTACTCGGCGTTTTGTCGGGGGAAATGGCATTACATTTCACGTGTAAGTGTTTCTATGATAGTGCACAGGCGTTTATTGAAATCTGCTGAAGTGACTTTTATATGTTTCTTACACTTGAAATAGAGTATCACCTAAATTAAAGAGTTGAAAGTGATGGCTGTAAAGTCAGACTCATGTTACATTTTGGAAAGTATCTGTGATAATTCGGTTACAGAAGTAAGTATAATCGTTTCTCGTTCCTACTCATAGGTTCCCTAAGGCTGAAAACCGAAGTCGGTTTTGGATACAGACCCTGAAACGGAAAATAAGCCATCTGCATATACGCGCCTTTTTGTATATACAAGTGAGATTATAATAAGCTAAGAGCATCTATAGTCTACACACGAAGAGAATTTTTTCTATCTTCTAACAATTCAATAAATGTAGGCTGATATAGTTCGAAGACGTCACACAGGTGGTTTTTTTGAAAGTACAAGAAATCTCAGACGCTAAGCCGCGATGTTTAAATATCGTATCTAGATGGTCAGGACCTGCCCATGACGGCAATATTTTCGGAAACTCACGCGTACATGCTCCGTTGGAAACAGGAGAAATTCCACAAGGCGTAATTGTCGGAGGCAATGGCTATCAATGTTGCAGGTATTTGCGACGGCCGTACTTGGCAAAGAAACGGTGGCTGAGTGAATCGAAATGGTGATTCACGAAGATATGGAATCATTTTTTGTTTAGGTTTTTATGTTGGTAACGCCACGTAGCGCTCTATATGAAAATCACTGACTGCTGTGTGAAGTCTGTGGCTGGTTGGCATTGTTGGAATATTCGCTATTTTAGTGTTAGGCAGCTGGATGTGAACAGCGCGTAGCGTTGCGCAGTTGGAGGTGAGCCGCCAGCAGTGGTGGATGTGGAGAGAGATTTCAGAATTTTGAGAGCGGACGAAGTGGACGTGTGTCCATCAGAAAGAGTAAATTTGTAATACTGGAGATATATATATATATAACTTTTTAACATCATTAAGGTAAATACATTGTTTCTTCTGTATCAAAATCTTTCATTTGCTAACTATGCCTATCAGTAGTTAGTGCCTTCAGTAGTTTGAATCTTTTATTTAGCTGGCAGTAGTGGCGCTCGCTGTATTGCAGCAGTTCGAGTAACTAAGATTTTTGTGAGGTAAGTGATTCGTGAAAGGATAGGTTATTGTTAGTCAGGACCATTCTTTTGTAGGTATTATTTAAAGTCAGATTGCGTTGCGCTAAAAATATTGTGTTTTAATTGAGTGTTGATCAGAATAAGTAAGGAGAGAAATGTCTGTGCACGCTCAGTTCTGCTCAGCTGTTTGAAAATCAAATAACGTAAGAGGTTTATCAGCACAGTAATTCACTAATTTTTCTAAGGGGATGTTTCAATTTTAATGTTAATCTACAAGTAAAACTAAACAAAAAAGTTCATATAAACATAGGCCTGCAAATTTTTAGATACGGAGTTACGGCTAATAAATTTAGCAACTCCAGCAGGCGAGGCGTGCTAACAATTTCTTCAAGAAGAAATTCCCGCTTGCTCGAAGATGTTCCACTTGCTACGCGATTGCAAATTTATTTTCAACTTGACGGCGCGCCTCCACATTTCACCACACCGTTACTGCACACTTAAATGAACATTTTCCCCAGAAAGGGATTGGTCATGCTGCTACACGTCTGTGCCCATCTAGACAGCCCAGTTTAAAAAATGGTTCTGATGGCTCTGAGCGCTATGGGACTTAACATAGGTCATCAGTCCCCTAGAACTTAGAACTACTTAAACCTAACTGACCTAACGACATAACACACATCCACGCCCGAGGCCGGATTCAAACCTGCGACCGTAGCGGTCGCGCGGTTCCAGACTGTAGCGCCTAGAACCGCTCGGCCACTCCGGCCGGCTTGTGAGGACAAAGTCAATATACTTGAGGCATTACTTGCTCGCACTATGAATGCAATCGACAACCCTGTGAAACAAATGGGGAACAATATCTGCTCATACGCGTGCAGTAAAGGCACTGAACTCGGTGGAGACATTTTTGAACATTTATTGCAAATGTATTGTGAAATTGTACGTACAGTGTACAACTCCCGTAACACTAAGCTTCATTTTTTTCGGTTTAATATGGATTCACGTGTGTTATGGTACTAATAAGAACAGATTATCCGACACATTCGTACATTTTCAGTTAACGTTATTACCATAAAATCCCCAAAACTGAATTCTCTACAATTTCTGTGGAAAACTTTGTGCAATTGTCTGGAGTTTTAAAAACAAATTCGGCCAATTAATTAATAAATTAAAAATTTTTACGAAATTCTTCTCTGTGGATGTTCTGGAGAACTACTGCAGATACATGTCTGGGACGTGTTTCATTACATTCACCAGACCAATAACAACAAAATAAATGGAAATCGTGCTTTAATTTAACCTCTTACAGTTTTGCGATGGCTAAATTTGAGCGAAGTTGCTGAATTTCACGCAAAATCTTATTAGCCATAACTAAACATTTGCGGACCTATGTTCATATGAACGTTTTTTTTTTTTTTACTTGTAGAATAACAAAATATTTGCATATCTTTGTGTATCGCCTGTATAATCGTGTCCACAAGAAAATCAAAAACAGTTGAAAGAATGTTTGGAGTAGTAATAGGAAGATTTCCCTCTTCGAGTTTAGGACTCAAAGTATATCGTGCAGCAGTTGTAATAACTGCAGCATTTGTGTTGCACAATATGGCTGACCGTTCGTCAGAGGAACAACCTGAAATTGATAATTTTTTGCTGGAAGAAGAGCGTACGCAAAAATTCCAATACCTGGAGGCTATCAAGCCAACAGGGGTCATAAAACAGTGAGGGCGTCATTTATCAATGCACAAAGTTAACAATTAGAGTGAATGTACCAAGTGTCAGTTTGAAGGCCCGATTTCCTTTTCCTTTCTCTTTGTTCTACTTACTTGTTTATGTCCTGGTTATTGTGTTCTGTATCAGAACAAGAACACCACGAGTGGTGTTATGAAGTACCTTTTACGCAACAAATTCGTCTCAAAACATTAATCAGAGCGTATTACAATGTAGAATACGAAACACCGCACATAACTTCGAAATGAAAATCTGTCTTCAAAGAAATTCGAATAAGCTGCATATTAACGGGTAACAAAGGTAAACAGCAGTCACAATGCAGAGGGTGCCAAGTTTATTAACGAGGTAGATATACAAAAAGTTACAAGGTTGTAAAAATTTACAATGTATCAGCTTAATAGTCTCATTTCTTTAAGTTGCAATTCTTTAATTTCTTATCTCATCTTCTGCAAGCAAGCAGTGAGCTTTCACTTTATGTTCACGCTCGACTCATTTTACTCTTTACTTGTAAAACTGTAATTTCTTATCGGAAACATTCTTTTCTTTTGTTTTTGAGACGAGTTTCTGACACTGTAAGAGAATCCTGGCGTGTTATAAGTGTACCTGTAACTAAATGATATTTTCAACGCAAAATACGCGATGTTGTGCTGTCACGGTAAAGTTATTACATAGTTTTAGTGCACCACTGTTCTTACCATAGAGCAAATATCTCTGGAGTGAGCACTCACATGCGCAGAACAGATTTTGTGTTGTCAACATACATTGCCGGCCTGGTCACGTGATCTCGGGACGTCGTGTGTTTGTTCGTATAGCGCCCTGTATATTTAGAATGTCACTACATCCCTAGTACAGAGCCTGAAGTACATTTTTGCAGTGATAGTCCTGCAAAACGACTCGACAGTACGTTAGTACTTTTGCAACTGTCCGAAAAACACCGAATTTACCACACATTAGCGATTATATCCCTGCCAATTCGTCCTTTTTTCTTGTATTTCTGCGTATTTATTTTCTCATTTTTGCGATCTAAAGCACAATTTTTCTTACTAGTGGCACTTTGAGGTATTTATTTAACGCATTTTACGTACTTGCTCCCAGTTCATTAAATAAATAGTAGATCTAGTAATCTATATACATAATTGACAAGTCACTGATAAATGCATGGAGGATAGTATTTACTGAAACAACTAACCTTTTCCTTTCCTGTTCCACTAGCAAATTTACGAGAGGAAGCGATTGTTTGTAAGCTTTTGTACGAGCCGTAATATCTATTATATAGTCATAAAATCGTACAAAAATATGTCTACAGAATCAAGTCTTAATTATAATGCGTCTCGAAATTTTTAAACGTATACAGTGTCTCTTACTAAAATGAAAACTATAATTAGAGCTATATGGAATGTAACCATGAAAAGTTACTATCCCTCCTATCACGTATTTTTCTTTGCATCCCTAGCAGCAACGTAATTCACCATCGCTATTACAATATCAACAAACGGTGAAACACAACAAAAACCTCTTGATATTATAAACTTCAAACGCTGCAGAAAGCACACACGCACAGCGAAGTCCTGAGATCACGTGACAATCCAGGTTTAATGTTGACAACATGCGCAGAACGCAATGCTCACTCCAGAGATATTTACTCTATGGTTCTTACCAAGTCACTGTAAACATTCTCTTCTTAGTTTCCAATTTTATTATCATCAACAGGAGCATTATTTTCGATTGAAGTTACAGCTCTCTTCTCGTTTGTGAATGAACTGCAACTTGGGTTGTCTGAAACTGTATCATAACGTAATGAGTAACATTGTTAACTACCCTTTACGCAGCACAATTGCCTCAAAAAAACGTATGCGATGGCATCAAAATGTTCACACACCGCTGCACGCAATTTCACGTTGAGAATCTGCATAGTCATTGTAAACGTTTGAACTAGGAAAAAAAATAGTGGCTTAAGGGTTGCAATTAGCTTTTGTCCACTTTCTGCAACGTTAGGCCTTACGAAAGTACGGCCTCCAGTTTCATGCATTTCCAGCTTGACGAGTCTTGAAACTCGTTTTTACTCCACTTTATACACCACATACATAAATAAACGAAATGTAGTGATTATAAAGTATCTACGTTAGACCTCGTCATGTGCGAATGCTTTCTTGGTCCTGTTCTTAATATTTTCATAGCACATTTTCAAAATTTTCCAATGACAATCGGTCCCGATCTTACGGGATTTAAATTCAACAGCAACTTCTCTCCATGCCTTTACCTTGTTGGCCGCAGTGACTTATCTTTTTTTTCCCTTGCATTTAATTATATGTTTATATTGGTCCAAGACAAATTTCAGCAGAAAATATTACTTGTATTGAGGAAACGTTCGAGGATGGCTCCTTCTTCCGTCTATTTGCCTCAGTGGTTACAAGCACGTCACCTTCGATAAAAAATACTGCGTATCTACGCTGTACGATAAATATCTGCGGTCCAAGCGCAATAATCGTTTCGACAGGCGATTTCAGCCCTGTCGTCAAGCATGTTACGTGCTACATTAGATCAGACGTTTTAACTTGCTCCAGTAGATGCAAGTTTAGCGTTGTTCGAAAGAGCCGAGTTCTGAACAGAGTTCAGTTTCCGATGCTGTGTGAAATCTGGTTTCCCGTCAGCGATGTTTATACAATCGACCCGAACAAGGAGAGGTCCACAGCACGGCGCGATTGAGTTTTTGTAAACCATCGATACAGTGACCTGGGTTAAGATCCCTGGCGTCACACACTGGAGCTATTCGTCCTGGTAGGCCCTAGTATGCGAGTAACTGACGAAAAAAAATCAGAATTACGCGTAATAGTCAATACCGTGAAAAAAAGATTATTTACATAATCTGGTTGTGTGGTATAATGGGTAGGATAACACACTCAATACGTTGTTGGTTCGAATCTCGCCAGAAGCAGTAACTTTCTTATTTTAATGTTTATCGAAATGACTTAATTCTGATTCAATTAACTGATTTAAAAGTAATTTTTTAATTTCATTCCTTTGTCACATAATTTTAATCTCAATATTAACTTCATTTGCTCTCCTTTTTCTTCGTATCATTCTTCCTCCACTTGAAATCTTTGTTGATATTATTTTAATTGATTTTATGTAGTAATTTCGTTTTAATTTCTTTTGTTTTACGACACTTTTTTGTCCAAATTATTAGGTATTGTATTTATCTTTCGTTTTGCTCGAATTTCGTTTTACTTACAAACCCGTCTTTAAGTTTTCATCTGTTTCATTGTTTCTGCAGTGCAACAACTATTTACGTTACACTGTAAATGACAATCACGATGACCGAGCAGAAAAAGTAATTGCACTGGTAACAAAAATTCATTTTTCACACCACTGCACACATTAAATTATTTCGTCTTTTGTTTTTTAGCCGTCACATCGAAATTTTCAAGTAACCGAATATTGTAATTGGTAATTGTAACTAAATTCATAGTCACAAAAATTCATATTCGGAGAAAAATAATACAAAGAAAGAAATGAAACAAATGAAGTTGATACGATTAAAATTATGTGACAGGGGAATTAAATTAGAAAATTAAATTTAAAACAATTAATTGTATAGAAATAATGATCGAAGTCATTTCATTTCAATAAAGATTTGAAAATGAAATAATTTACAGCACCTGGCAAGATTCGAACCCATAACCTTTTGCACATGAAGCTGTTATCCTATCCATTACGCCACACAACCTGGCTCTGTAACGCAACTTCGATTCTCTCTGTTTCAGCTGTTACTCGCATACGACGGCCCACCAGGGTGAATGGCCACAGTACGTGATATTTCGGACTTCTTAACGGGAGTCGGAGCGGAAATTTTTTTTCACATTTACGGATTTTCATCACAATCACAGAATTTGCAATTTTCCGAAATAAAATGATATATATATCACTTATGAACTCACATGGGAAGTATTTTATTTTATTAAATATAATCTACACTTCTTTTTATTTAGAGTCAGTACCGCCATTAGACTTTATTTGCAGTATTACATTTACACTTACACAATCATGATTTCGGCTTTAAACTGCCATTATCAAGCGTTTTAAATTTTATACAGTGCCTAAGATGACATGCTGTCGTATTTAAAATACACTATTAGACACATTGTGTAAGGGTCGATATTTCTAGTAAAGCCTACTGCTTTGTTTGAACACTGAGTATATGGTTCTAATGGCTCTGAGCACTATGGGACTTAACATCTGTGGTCATCAGTCCCCTAGAACTTACAACTACTAAAACATAACTAACCTAAGGACATCACACACATCCATGCCCGAGGCAGGATTCGAACCTGCGACCGTAGCGGTCACGCGGTTCCAGACTGAAGCGACTAGAACCGCACGGCCACCCCGGCCGGCAATGAGTACACAATCCTGACCCTTACACAATGTGTCTAACAGTGTATTTTAAATACGAGAGTATACCATCTTCGGTACTGTATAACACTTAAAACGCTTGATAATGGTAGTTTAAAGCCGAAATCATGATTGTGTAAGTGTAAATGTAACACTGCAAATAAACAACATTCCAATGGCGGTACTGACTTTAAAGAAATATATTATGACTGTGGCCCCGCATTATGAAAAAATTATAATATACACTGGTTGAAAACTTTCAAATTTGTAAGTGCATTACTTCAAGATCTAATAAAATCGGTCATTTTTCATATAGAATGCTGTAGATTGCTGTGTCAAAGGTTAAATTACGTGTGTGTTGGTAGCACTGTCAAAAACAGTATCGTATCGTTTCATAGTATAAACAAGCGTTGTATGTGGAAGTGCTAACATTCTTCTGAGGAAAAGTGACAAATATATTCGTAAATCTCCCGAAAAGCGAAGTATGACGCGAAAACGAAATGTTTTTAAGAACCGTCGGTTTCATGGTAATAGATTTTCAAATAAACGGAAGCATTGTGTTCAACATGGTCATGTGAAGTTAAAAACAATGAAATACATGCGAACTCTTCAGTATCTAGAGCAACACTTGTCAGTGCTTCGAAGATTAAAATAAAACGTTGTGATGTACAGTTTTCTCAAAACGGAAGTGATGTAAATGGTGGGTTAGGATGTACTCTGATAGATTTACACGTCCTAACAAGGGTGTTAGGTGAATGTATGTCTTGTAAAATATGTCGAGGAACAGTTAGTTTCCATGGAGGCAGTGATGTATCAAATGGACTAGCCAGGAAACTTATCACGAATTGTGCTACTTGCAAATATGTTCATTCATTTTGGAATTCTGATGAGTGTAAAGGTAATTATTTTGAAGGAAATGTTTTATGCTTTGAGAGCTATTGGCAAAGGACACACTGCAGCAGAAACTGTGTGTGCCGTGATGAATATGCCACGCCCACCTTGTAACATCGACAAGTATGCAGGATTTATCGGAGCTGCTGTGGTATCTGTTGCATGTGAGTCAATGAAAGGTGCTGCTACTGAAGCTGCTTAAATAAATGATAGTATATGACTGACCTACCAGTGGCTTTTGATGGCACTTGGCAGAATCGCAGCTACAGTTCTAACAATTCTGATCTGTGAACGAAAGTGGAGTGTGTTACACTTAAGTTCTTAGGCGATGAAGACTCAAAAGCATGTAACAGTGTGGTAGCTGCTCAGCCTTAGTGAGAAGAATCACAAAACTGGAATGTGTTTGTTATGTCCAGAAGAGGATGGGTACCCAGTTGAGGAATTTTAAACAAAGTTTGAGACACAAGAAACTCTGTCATGATAAAACCATAAGAGGCTAGCCTGATGAACAAAATGATTGATGAACTACAGCAGTATTATGGGATGCCATTAGAAATAATAGTGAGGATTTATTGAGAATGAAGCAGGCAGTACAGGCTACCTTCTTCCACAGACTGTCAACTGATGAAAAACCATTACACCTCCTTTGCCCTCCTGGATTTGATTCATGGTGCAATTACCACAATGCTCAGTACTCAAAGAGTTCATACAGCCATAAACATTCCATCCCAGCAGCAAACGTGGATATCAGAAAACCTATTTACAGAGACCTGGCAAATCCTGAATTACTGAAGACGTGTCTCCATGGTCAGACTCAAATTAGCAATGAGTCGTTCGATAATCTTATATGGATTCGCTTACAAAAATTGTTTTTGTTGGAATGGAGACACTTAAGTGGAGCGATCAGTGACGCTGATATTGCTTTTAATGAGGGCAACGTTGATAGGGTGAAAGTGCTACAGCGCGTGAGAATTAATCCTGGAGCTAACTGCATCAGAGAACTTTAACGGACAGACAAGATTTGCACTGATGCAGCGGAGTATGCAGCATGGTTGGCCACTAAGGAGTCCAGAAAGAAAAAAGAAAAGGAAGAAGAAAAATAACACCAACAACAAGAAGAAAAATAACACCAACAACAACAAGAAGAAAAATAACACCAACAACAACAAGAAGAAAATAACACCAAGAAGAAGAAGAAGAAAATAACACCAAGAAGAAGAAGAAGAAAATAACACCAAGAAGAAGACGAAGAAAATAACACCAACAACAAGAAGAAGAAAATAACACCAACAACAACAAGAAGAAAATAACACCAACAACAACAAGAAGAAAATAACACCAACAACAACAAGAAGAAAATAACACCAACAACAACAAGAAGAAAATAACACCAACAACAACAAGAAGAAAATAACACCAACAACAACAAGAAGAAAATAACACCAACAACAACAAGAAGAAAATAACACCAACAACAAGAAGAAAATAACACCAACAACAACAACAAGAAGAAGAAAATAACACCAACAACAACAACAACAAGAAGAAAATAACACCAACAACAACAACAAGAAGAAGAAAATAGCAACAACAAGAAGAAAATAACAACAACAAGAAGAAAATAACAACAAGAAGAAGAAAATAACAACAAGAAGAAGAAAATAACAACAAGAAGAAGAAGAAAATAACAACAAGAAGAAGAAAATAACAACAAGAAGAAGAAAATAACAACAAGAAGAAGAAAATAACAACAAGAAGAAGAAAATAACAACAAGAAGAAAATAACAACAAGAAGAAAATAACAACAAGAAGAAAATAACAAGAAGAAGAAAATAACAAGAAGAAGAAAATAACAAGAAGAAGAAAATAACAAGAAGAAAATAACAACAAGAAGAAAATAACAACAAGAAGAAAATAATAATTTGGAAAATGATCAAGAGGATGATATACAGTATGGTGCACGGTGCTGCTGAGTGTCTAATAAAAACAAATAAAAGCATATATTACGTTATGTCTCTTGAAACTTTAGAGGATGTTCCCAAAAATTTGCATGTTCTGTTACATTTTCCCCTGAATCTCAGAAACCACATCGAATGGAGTAATCAAATTTGAAGGGAGTTATAACATGTACTGAATCTACTGAACTAAAAGACGAACATAGTGTTATGTATAATTAATTACGATAACGTACGAAAAGTACACAAAATTTTAACGGTGAAATTAAAAACTTTTATATCCGAAAGCAGTGGCTGGAATGGCATTATTGTTGTTCAGTAGACTCAGAAAATACAGGTTATCTGCTGTAAAAGTTTGATGTCAATGGCTACAGCGGTTCCTGAAATACAGCGAAGCCAAGTCATTAAATTTACTATTGTCGGGATAGGGCGTTCCAGCTGCCCGTAACCGCCGTCACCGTATCGATAGTTTCAAAAACTCTATCGCACCGCCGGCGGAGGTCTCTCTGAAAGAGCAGCAGTCGACGGGAGGTTGAACGACTGCAGGGCCATCGCTCTGCCATTCCTCGTACTCGGCGCTACTGCAGTGTGAAGGGGGGGAGGAAGCCAGTAATGGAAGTGACGTAACGGCTCGCGCCCTCACTTCTGAGCCACGTATTTTAACTCTCGGCGTTCGTTAGGGCCGTACGGTCTGCTCGCCGCCGCTGACTGGACCTCGGCACTGCACTCGCCGCGATGACGCAACGCTTACCGCCGCCCGGCAACAGACACACGGCTCACACCAGCCGGGCTCGGCTTTCGCCGCCGTTGCGTGTGGCCCGTGACGTCATCGCCCGCCTGCGCTGCAGAGCGCCGCCGATCGTGAAACACGCGCGCAACCGACTCCGCAGTCCACACCCACACACGGCCGAAGGACCAAGGTCGAAATGGCATCGACGCTTATTATTCCATTTCTCCCGTCTTCATATACTCGCCGCCGCACTCTGTTCATCAGAAGAATAATGTTGTTGTTGTCTTCAGTCCTGACACTGGTTTGATGCAGCTCTCCATGCTACTCTATCCTGTGCAAGATTCTTCATCTCTCAGTACCTACTGCAGCCTACATCCTTCTGAATCTGCTTAGTGTATTCACCTCTTGGTCCCCCTCTACGATTTTTACCCTCCACGCTGCCCTCCAATACTAAATTGGTGATCCCTTGATGCCTCAGAACATGTCCTACCAACCGATCCCCCTTCTAGTCAAGTCGTGCCACAAACTCCTCTTCTCCCCAATCCTATTCAATACCTCCTCATTAGTTATGTGATCTACCCATCAAATCTTCAGCTTTCTTCCGTAGCACTGCATTTCGAAAGCTATTGTCTTCTTGTCTAAACTATTTATCGTCCACGTTTCACTTCCGTACATGGCAACACCCCTTATAAATACTTTCAGAAACTACTTCCTGACAAATCTATATTCGATGTTAACAAATTCTCTTCTTCAGAAACGCTTTCCTTGCCATTGCCAGTCTACGTTTTATATCCTCTCGACTTCGACAATCGTCAGTTATTTTGCTCCCCAAATAGCAAAACTCCTTCACTACTTTCAGTGTCTCATTTCCTAATCCAATTCCTCAGCATCGCCCGATTTAATTTGACTACATTCCATTATCCTCTTTTTGCTTCTGTTGATGTTCATCTTATACCCCCTTTCAAGACACTCTCCATTCCGTTCAACTGCTCTTCCAAGTCCTTTGCTGTCTCTGACAGAATTACAATGTCATCGGCGAACCTCAAAGTTTTATTTCTTCTCCATGGATTTTAATGCCTACTCCGAACTTTTCTTTTGTTTCCCTTATTGCTTGCTCAATATACAGATTGAATAACATCGGGGAGAGGCTACAAACCTGTCTCACTCCCTTCCCAACCACTGCTTCCCTTTCGTGTATCTCGGCTCTTATAATTGCCATCTGGTTTCTGTACAAATTGTAAATAGCCTTTCGCTCCCTGTATTTTACCCCTGCCACCTTCAGAATTTGAAAGAATATTCTAGTCAACATTGTCAAAAGCTTTTTCTAAGTCTACAAACGCTAAAAACGTAGGTTTGCCTCTTTTTAATCTAGTTTCTAAAATAAGAAGTAGAATCAGTAATGCCTTACGTGTTCCAACATTTCTACGGAATCCAAACTAATCTTCCCCGAGGTCGGCTTCTACCAGTTTTTCCATTCGTCTGTAAAGAATTCGTGTTAGTATTTGGCAGCTGTGATTTATTAAACTGATAGTTCGATAATTTTCACATCTTTCAACACCTGCTTTCTTTGCAATTGGAATTATTATATTCTTCTTGAAGTCGGAGGGTATTTCGCCTGTCTCATACATCTTGCTCACCAGATGGTACAGTTTTGTCAGGACTGGCTCTCCCAAGGCCATCAGTAGTTCTAATGGAATGTTGTCTACTCCGGGGGCCTTGTTTCGACTCAGGTCTTTCAGTGCTCTGTCGAACTCTTCACGCAGTATCCTATCTCCCATTTCGTCTTCATCTACATCCTCTTCCATTTCCATAATATTGTCCTCAAGAACATCGCCCATGTATAGACCCTCTATATATTCCTTCCACCTTTCTGCTTTCCCTGCTTTGCTTACAACTGGATTTCCATGGAGACCAGAAGAATAAACCTGATGTAAACATGACGCCAGGTATTCTTCCGCTTTTGCTTGAATCGCGTTGGATTTCGTTTCGGCTGGAGTGGGAACCGAGCTGTGACAGTACAGTCCAGTACGATCATTATACGTTTTATGCTGTGTTACACCTTGTAATTCTGTCAGACAAGAAAGGACCTAGAAGAGCAGTTGAACTGAATGGACAGTGTCTTGATAGGAGGATATGAGATGAACATCAACAAAGGAAAAACGAGGGTAATGGAATGTAGTCGAATTGAATAAGGCGATGCCGAGGCATTTAGATTAGGAAATCAGATACTATATGTAGTACGTGAGTTTTGCTACCTGGGGAGCTAAACAACTGATCATGCTCGAAGTAGGATGTAAAATGTTCACTGGCTATGGGAAGGAAAGCGTTTCTGAAGTAGAGAAATTTGTTAACATTGAGTATAGATTCAAGCGTCAGGAAGTCGCTTCTGAAAGTATGTAATGTAGCTACCATGTATGTAAGTGAAACATGGACGGTAACTAGTTTAGACAAGAAGAGAGTAGGAACTTTGGAAATGTACTGCTGCAGAAGAATGCTGAAGATGGCGGTAGATCACGTAAGTAATGAGGAGGTATTGAACAGAATTGGGGAGAAGAGGAATTTGTGGCACAACTTGACTAGAAGGGATCGGTTGGTAGGACATGTCCTGAGGCATCAAGGGATCACCAATTTAGTATTGGAGGGCAGCGTGGAGGGTAAAAATCGTAGAGGGAGACCAAGAGATGAATACACTAAGCAGATTCATAAGGATGTAGGCTGCAGTAGTTACTGGGAGATGATGAAGCTTGCACAGGATAGAGTAACATGGAGAGCTGCATCAAACCAGTCTCTGGACTGAAGACCACAACAACATCCCCAGATAGATTGAGCGATAATGTGCGCATTGAACTAGGGACATCAGTGGTCAACCAGCGGTCCAACTAGCCTGCAATGGTGTGGGCAGTTGCAGTTCAGACGTAAAAAGAGACGGGCAAAGATACGATATGGCTTCCAATGTCATTTACTTTTGAAAGAGAACGAAATAATACTCGGCAAAACTCAAGCACGACCGCGATCTTCTTAGGTGACCAGGTGGAAAGCATAAAATGCTCGCTCTCACCAGACATAGGAATTTTCATCACCATTTTTTTAATTAGAATACTAACTTAAACACAGGGTAAGTTTTCTGAGCGACCTGTGTGTGATGCAAAAGAATACTGCAGGGATTTCACCGTCCTGTTGAATACTGCAGTCACTGAATGTATTCATTACAGTCATCTGGTGATCTCTTAGCTCCTTCCTCATCCGAATCCGAGAAATACATTACAGTACTGGAACTGTTATCAGCTACGTTGGTAACAGAATCCACGAAGCCAACCAAGAGCCGGATTTTTCACCTCTTTTTTTTGTGATATCTCGCCAACGTTCGGCATTGGCACCAGAAAAAGCTACGTGCGTTATTAACAGCGATGTTATTTCTCGCTCTCAATCCCGCAACTTGGCTCCAGGTCACTTCTGTTGGGTTCATGCTGTAATGGTACAGTGGCAAACAAAGACACAGCATTTTTATTGTGTGCTCAATGCTGTTAAAATGACTCATGTTTCTACGACGACACTTCTCTACAGCCAGCCGTTGTGGCCGAGCATTTCTGGGCGCTTGAGTCCAGAACCGCGCTGCTGCTACGGTCGCAGGTTCGAATCCTGCCTCGGGCATTAATGTGTGTGATGTCCTTAGGTTAGTTAGGTATAAGTAGTTCTAAGTCTGGGGAGCTAATGACCTCAGATGTTAAGTCCCATCGTGCTCAGAGCCATTTGAACGAATTTGAACTTTTCTACATCTGTGGTATAAAACAATGGGCATAGTCCAAACAAAGAGTATTTGGTTTTTCATTTTTGCGTAAATTGTTGTGTTTCCCCAAACCCAAGCAACCCCAAACCCAAGCAACCCCAAACCCAAGCAACCCCAAACCCAAGCAACCCCAAACCCAAGCAACCCCAAACCCAAGCAACCCCAAACCCAAGCAACCCCAAACCCAAGCAACCCCAAACCCAAGCAACCCCAAACCCAAGCAACCCCAAACCCAAGCAACCCCAAACCCAAGCAACCCCAAACCCAAGCAACCCCAAACCCAAGCAACCCCAAACCCAAGCAACCCCAAACCCAAGCAACCCCAAACCCAAGCAACCCCAAACCCAAGCAACCCCAAACCCAAGCAACCTCTTTCATAAAATACCTATAGTTAAGTATTTGCATTTGAAGTGCAGACAGGAATTTCGTGTGCAATATGTAATTAAAAACAAGAAGACGTGCATAATCATAAAAATTACGATGAATTTTACGATTACGAGGTGTAGGTGTTTCAAAATGAACGAGAAGGAACAATGACGCGCACGAGATTTGATCCGGCGAACCATAAACTGCAAAAGATATAAGGTCCATTTGCGCTACCTATTCTGCTGCAGGTAGACTTCGCGTCTGTGTCTGAACTGCATCTAATATAGTGCCTCGGAGAACTTCAAAGCCGATTGTCTCTGCAAATTTATGAAAAACAGTATTTCTCGGCAGTTTTTACCCGTGTTCCACACGCGCGTTTCGCTGCGGAACAGGAAGGAGTCTCAGCCATTCTCGTACTGCGTATTAACAGCGCGACAATCACAGCACAACAATGCAGAGGCTGTTAAAGTACACCGTTTTTTAAAAATAAGAGCTACATAGCTAAAGCGTGATTAAGAAAAAACTTTGATGGCACTTAAATCATTTGAATACCTGAGAAGTTTCATTTAACGTTACTTAGTAATAATGTATCTAATACATAAGTAGTACCTACTTCCAAGAGCGTAACACCAGTTTACGGCTTCTGGCAAATGATCGCCTTTATGTGCGTTTACATCACGTTTATTGTTACGGTCAACGGAGTATATCTGCTGTTCTATCTTCCAAAATGTCATTATGTACGTCACTTGGAACACTGCATAGTTTTCATACGGCGGTATGCTGCAGGAACAACTTCCACGACATGATGTGCAGTAGGGATAACGGTTGTCGCTGAAACAACTAGTTTGTTGGTGTATCTATTTTTGTCGACAGTTAACCCTAACCTAAACCCGCTCAAAAAATACGAGTTTCTGAAGTAACAGGTTTTCGGTTTTCCTGTAAATTAGAAAAAAATAAAACCGTAGAACTCGAAAGAAGATTGAAAAATTTTGACATCCTCAGTTTCAAGACACGCAAAATTAAATACGCAAATTAAAAAATCTTTCTCCGCCCGGTTTACTACTTGTCTCGGAAAGTAGTAAGTGGTTGAAACTACAAAAAGAATCAGCAAAATTGTCGTATCGATTCCGACTTATTAAAAAAAATCTTCTCAAAAATCACGTTGCAATCGAGAATCATACCACAGTTTGGACATGTCGAATAGTTAGTGCTAAAGAGTGAAAGTGGTTCGAATGGCTCTGAGCACTAAGCGACTTAACATCTGACGTCATCAGTCCCTTAGAACTTAGAACAAGTTAAACCTAACTAACCTATGGACATCACACACATCCTTGCCCGAGGCTGGATTCGAACCTCCGACCGTAGCGGTCGCGCGGTACCAGGCTGAAGCGCCTAGAACCGCTCGGCCACCCCGGCCGGCGCTAAAGAGTGAAAACTGAGGTATAACACCTCTATTTTTCGTGTTGTCCTTTTCCAAGAGCTACAAGCAGATGAAGCCACGTTATGTAGACACAGACAACAGCTCGGACACTTTCTCGTTTTACTTCCTGCTCTGAATGAATTGTTAAGTTTCAAGTTTTCTCCTTATACGATTTCCCACATTCTTTTTTGTCTTCGTATGAAATTATTAACTTATTTCGAGTGAATTTGTATGTAATGTGGGGAGATGTATGTAAAAGATTTTAATTGTGTAAATCTAAAAATTTACTACGTAACAATGATGGTGACTGTTCAAGAACATGTAAGTAGAGGTGATTTGTACGCTGCCTGAGGCCAGTCTTAAGTCAGTTATGAGACAGTATTAAATCAATAGTTCGCCGCCGAAGATCTAGCGTGTGAAAAAGTCTACGTGAACGAGAAACACTGGCTTTTTTTTTAACCATTCCATGATTCTCTACTGGCGTTGCAGTGACATCAAGATGAACCCACGGCAGCATTAAGAAAAAGCACCACGGATTAAACAAGATACGTAATATTTATTTGGTGGAAGATATCCGTAATATGAAGTGGTGTTCTGTTTTTCTTGTGTTAAGCAAAGAGACACAATCCAAACTTCACCACACAAACATTTTCGGCAAGTTATATTACAATATCTATATTCGCAAATATATATATATAAAATTGAGTGTACTTGCAAGTATACGAACAACTTGAAAAAGCCGTTCAACTGTAATTAGGAAATCTATGTTGGTTGTTAATCACATGATTTACTTGATACAGAACAATGGCGATATTTACTTAAAAGGTACGTTTTTCTGTCACTTTCTCAGACTTTGAGAGCACAATTCGATGCGCTTCAAGTTTTCTCCTGCAAAATATTGCGCCGAAACTGAACGATTCTCAGACTTTCTAGGGCGACTAAGAAGTGTGAAAAATTGCCGTTTCCAGACGTCTCTTTCCTATGCGAAAATTTAACAACACAGCGAAGTTTTGGTACTCGACCGAAGCACAATTCTACACCACTGGCCATTATAATTGCTACACCACGAAGATGACGTGCTGCAGACGCGAAATTTAACCGACAGGAAGAAGATGCTGTGATATGCAAATTATTAGCTTTTCGGAGCGTTCACACAAGGTTGGCGCCGATGGCGACACCTACAACGTGCTGACATGAGGAAAGTTTCCAACCGATTTCTCATACACAAACAGCAGTTGACCGGCGTTGCCTGGTGAAACGTTGTTGTGATGCCTCGTGTAAGGAGGAGAAATCCGTACAATCACGTTTCCGACTTTGATAAAGGTCGGATTGCAGCCTAACGCGATTGCAGTTTATCGTATCGAGACACTGCTGCTCGCGTTGGTCGAGATCCAATGACTGTTAGCAGAATATGGAATCGGTGGGTTCAGGAGGGTAATACGGAACGCCGTGCTGGATCCCAACGGCCTCGTATCACTAGCAGTCGAGATGACAGCCGTCTTATCCGCACGGCTGTAACGGATCGTGCAGCCACGTCTCGATCCCCGAGTCAACAGATGGGGACGTTTGCAAGACAACAACCATCTGCACGAACAGTTCGACGACGTTTGCAGCAGCACGGACTACCAGCTCGGAGACCGTGGCTGCGGTTACCCTTGGCACTGCATCACAGACAGGAGCGCCTTCGATGGTGTACTCGACGACGAATCTGGGTGCACGAATGGAAAAACGTCATTTTTTCGGATGAATCCAGGTTCTGTTTACAGCATCACGATGGTCGCATCCGTGTTTGGCGACATCACGGTGAACGCACATTGGAAGCGTTTATTCGTCATCGCCATACTGGCGTATCACCCAGCGTGATGGTATGGGGTGCCATCGGTTACACGTCTGTCACCTCTTGTTCGCATTGACAGCACTTTGAACAGTGGACGTTACATTGCAGATGTGTTACGACCCGTGGCTCTACCCTTCATTCGATCCCTGCGAGACCGCTACGGTCGCAGGTTCGAATCCTGCCTCGTGCATGGATGTGTGTGACGTCCTCAGGTTAGTTATGTTTAAGTAGTTCGAAGTTCTAGGGGACTGATGACCTCAGAAGTTAAGTCCCATAGTGGTCAGAGCCATTTGAACCATTTTTTTTATCCCTGCGAAACTCTGCATTTCGGCAGGATAATGCACGACCGCATGTTGCAGGTCCTGTACGGGCCTTTCTGGATACAGAAAATGTTCGACTGCTGCCCTGGCCAGCACATTCTCCAGATCTCTCTCCAATTGAAAACGTCTGGTCAATGGTGGCCGAGCAACTGGCTCGTCACAATACGCCAGTCACTACTCTTGATGAACTGTGGTATCGTGTTGAAGCTGCACGGGCAGCTGTACCTGTACACGCCATCCGAGCTCTGTTTGACTCAATGCCCAGGCGTATCAAGGCCTTTATTACGGACAGAGGTCGTTGTTCTGGGTACTGATTTCTCAGGATCTATGCATCCAAACTGCGTCAAAATGCAATCACGTGTCAGTTCTAGTATAATGTACTTGTCCATTGAATACATCTGCATTTCTTCTTGGTGCAGCAATTTTAATGGCCAGTAGTGCATATTTTACTACAATTCTGGTAATCTTGCCCCGTTTTCTGATGAAATGCTGCGATTTTCACAGGAATTTAAAAAGTTGTAGCTTCTGGTCGTTTTCACCAGAGCTGAAGCTACCCTCTGAAATAGAGGCTTACTCTATTTACACCAGAGAACACTGGAGTGACAAACAGTTTGCATATTTTGATTTTTGGAAAGCAAAGACCTTTCTGGGACTAATTTTACTGGCCTGTTAATCAGATCTTTTATGGCGACGCTACGCAAGAGATCAAGCTGTGGCATCCCTCTCAGGAAATCCTCAACCCCATCACAAATGTAGTCCGACACCCGTATTACTGTACTTTCCCTGTACGCCACTGAACCGAGAGCTGTTCTAAAACTAGACTTAGTCCCTGCGTATCAGCAGCTTGCTGCTAGACGTTACCAACCCAGGAACCGTACACCGGTGAACACGCTACAATTGCCAGAATGAAATTTTTACTCTGCAGCGGAGTGTGCACTGATGTGAAACTTCCTGTCAGATTAAAACTGTGTGCCGGACCGAGACTCGAACTCGGGACCTTTGCCTTTCGCGGGCAAGTTCTCCACCATCTGAGCTACGCAAGCACAACTCACGCCCCGGCCTCACAGCTTTACTTCTCCCAGTATAACGTCACCTACCTTCCAAACTTCCTTTCATATCAGCGCACACTCCGCTGCAGAGTGAAAATCTCCTTCTGGAAACATCCCCCACGCTGTGGCTAAGCCATGTCTCCGCAATATCCTTTCTTTCAGGAGTGCTAGTTCTGCAGCTTCGCAGGAGAGCTTCTGTAAAGTTTGGAACGTAGGAGACGAGGTACTGACGGAATTAAAGGTGTGAGGACGGGGCGTGAGCCGTGCTTGGGTAGCTCAGTTGGTAGAGCACTTGCCCGCGAAAGGCAAAGGTCGCGAGTTCGAGTCTCGGTCCGGCACACAGTTTTAATCTGTCAGGAAAGTTTCAGGTTACAATTGGAACGTGGGTCGCGGTACGGTCCCCACAGCCCGGCAGCATGCGAGTGACTTATCGCCGCCGCCATTGCCAGCATATACGCGCATTCGAGGTCGCGCACATGTCTTATCAGCTGGCACCCGTATGTGCACAAGTGCTCCCACTGACTTAGCAGTGCTATCCCAGAGCAAAGAGACTCGCACTTCCCACAAACAGACCAAGGCCACAAGGGTAGCCGTCCACACCAACAGTCAAGCTGGCCAGCTTAAGGTGTGTGCGCTGAACCGGTTACTGCATTATTTATTTATTTATTTATTTATTTAACCTGATCAGATTAGGGCCATCAGGCCCTCTCTTGCATCGGACCAGTGTTCCACACATGCAGCATTTCACACATCAGAGTTACGTCATGGCAATAGTTTAAGTAAGAAAATTGTATTACTCTAGTGACAATATGAATAAAGACTAATGACAGACCTAATGAAGTAAATGCTGGCAGTATTTTTACAACAGGTGCTATACATTCCAATTATGATAAAATCAATAACATTAAAAAATGAAATAATTAATATTAATAATAATGATATACATGAGAAAAATTGGCAATAGTAATGAAGATTTGTGCACATGTATATTAATATCTTGGTGTGTAAAGTAGATGTTTACTAGTATAGCGAGTTTTGGGGAAGGGAGATTTGAGGAGGAGGAAAAAGGGAAGTAATAAGGTGAAGTGCATTCGTGTACAGAGAAAGGCATTACTGTGGCTGAAGTAGATACGTCATTGACTGTGTTTTGAATCCGGACATGTTTTTAAGTTCTCTGACATAACGAGGAAGGTTATTCCAAAGTCGGGTTCCTGCTACTGTAAAGGACTTGGAGAAGGTGACTGAGGGACGCAGTGGAACAGAGAGGATTTTAATATGATGGGAACGTGTGTTTCTGTCATGTTTTTCCGACATAAGCGTTAGGGACGAGAAGAGATATGAGGGACAGTGTACATTTATAAGGCAGTAAATGAGACCCTGTATGGAAATCTCTGTTCTGGCTGCGTGCAGATAAACGCAATTTTGGATATGCTGGTGAAATGTACGTCACATATATCGGACGCAGGCATTCGTGACCAGTTCCAGACGTCGCAAATTTTCCTGAGAGAGGCCTTGTAGAATAATATCGCCGTAATCAATGATTGGGAGTATAAGCGTTTGTACTAATTTCTTTTTAAGATCGAAAGGGAAGAGTTTTTTTTTATATTTTTGTAGGACATGAAGGGATGCTGATTCTTTTTTGCCCACTGCAGTTACGTGCTCTGTCCAATTGACATTTTCATCTTTTATTACTCCCAAACTACTTGCTGAGGGAAGGAAGTTAATGTTTGTTCCATTTAGGATAAAGATGGTACGGATTCCCGATATTTTGGGCTAATGAGCTTAGAGTGACCAACTAGTACCGCTTGGGTTTTAGATGGGTTTAGTTTTAGTCCTATGTCCTGTGACCATTTTGATAGTGCATCGAGGTCAGTATTTGAACTTTCAATAGCTTTCTGAAGATTGCTTGGTTTCACACTTAAATACAACTGAAGGTAATCAGCATACATATGATATCTGCAATAGGTCAGAACCGATGACGCATCATTGACGTATAGAGGAGAGTATAGGACCTGATACTGAGCCTTGGGGAACGCCTGACACTACCTGCCGCCGTCGTCATTTTATATTCCCAGACAGGACGCGTTGCTGACGAGACGGCATGTACGAGCGAAACCATTGCACTGCACTTGGTGAGAAATTTAGAACGCTAAGTTTGGCCGCTAAGATGTCGAAGTCGACAGTATCAAATGCTTTGCTGAAGTCTAAGAAGCAAATGATAGTCGCTTCTTGTCTGTCCATGGCAAGTTTCAGGTCATCTGTCACCTTTATCAGAGCGGATGTTGTGCTTCGATGTTTACGGAACCCTGATTGGTATTCGTCTAGTAGGTTGTTAGGTAGTTGGTGAGCTGGTCGTGGACTATATATTCTAAGGCCTTTGATGGTGCAGGAAGAAGTCAGATGGGACGGTAGTCAGAGGGTGCTGTGGCGATGTCCTTTTTAGGCTGTGGCTTAATTTGTCCCTGTTTCCAGGCCTCAGGGAAAACACTCGTGATTAATGAATCGTTGAAAATGTCTGTTATAGAGGGCAATGATCAATAATAAGTTTTACCATCTCGATAGTGATGCCATCATGTCCAGTAGATGCTGATCTAATCCGCATTATGGCTTTCTTGACTGTATTGCAAGTAACGTGCTGTAGATAGATTTTTCTTTCCTACAGTCGTTCATCCCCATGAAGTAATCGATGATTCTCTGTTTAGGCCGGTATTAACGCTATCACATACAATCTGACACTGAAGTCTACATACAATCCCATTTTGTAGCAGGTTGCGTACAGCCTGGAAGCACAGAGGTAGACGTGAAACTGTGCCCGCTTCCACGTCGACAACAACAGAAACCAACGTCTTCAGACCTATCACGTGCACTGCAAGCTTGATACGAGGGTACGTCAATTATTATCCGGAATTTAGTTGTATTTTTGTTTATTTTGGTAGCACTGTCGTTTTACGTTGATGACGCATCCTTTGTTTATTCGTTGTTATATCTTTGCAATTTTCAAGCTGCTAGGTTAGTTTCGTTATCGCCTCCGTGCTGTTAATCATGGCTGCTCCGCTGTCTATTTGCACCAAAGAAGAGCAACGTCCAGTCATCCGTTTTTTGTGGTTGGAAGGCGTATCGGGGCCGAAATTCATGGTTCTAATGGCTCCGAGCACTATGGGACTTAACATCTGTGGTCATCAGTCCCCTAGAACTTAGAACTACTTGAACCTAACTAACCTAAGGACATCACACACATCCATGCCCGAGGCAGGATTCGAACCAGCGACCGTAGCAGTCGCGCGGCTCCGAACTGAGCGCCTAGAACCGCGAGACCGCAGGGCCGAAATTCATCCAAGACTTCCGGTACAGTAAGAGAACTGCGTTTTGCCACAACGGAGTGTCTCCGAACGGATTGAAAAATTCCGAAATGGTCGCTCAAGTCTTACGCACGATGAAGGAGCCGGACGACCGTTTACTGCCACAAATGAAGAAAACATTCAGCGTTCACCCGGAATGATTCTCTTAAGATACACTATTGGTGAAGTGGCGCATCGTCTGCAAATTAGTCACGGTTCTGCCTACGATATCATCCACAACAGACTTGGGTTTCATAAAGTTTGTGCAAGATGGGTCCCAAAACAACTCACACAGTTGCATAAACAAACTCGCTTGGGAATCTGCAAATAACGTTTGGATCGCTATGGTAACGAAGGGGACTACTACTTAGACAGGATCACTACTGGTGACGAAACATGGATAAATCATTACGAGCCGGAGAGTAAACGCCAGAGTATGGAATGGAAACGTCCAAATTTGCCGTGCAAGAAAAAGTTGAAGACCGAACCGTCCGCTGGAAAACTGATGATTACGGTCTTTTGGGACGCACAAGCTCCAGTACTGGAACATTATGGGGAAAGGGGCACAACAGTAAACAGTGTACGTTACAGTGAGATGCTTACTGCCAGGCTAAAGCCTGCAGTTGGAAGAAAACGCAGAGGATTGCTGTCAGAAGGTGTTGTGTTGTTGCACTACGATGCCCGTCCGAATACTGCTGCCCACACTGCTGAAACGCTCCAGAAACTCAAATTCGAAGTATTGGATCATCGTCCGTATAGTCCCAACCTTGCCTCTTCTGACTATCACTTGTTTGATCCACTGAAGCAGGCATCAAGGGGCCGTCGATTTGCCTCTGACGAAACAGTGAAAGAAGCGGTACATTCCTGGCTCGCAGCTCAACCGAGAACCTATGAGGTGCATTCAAGTTCTAAGGCCCCCGATTTTTTTTCTAATTAACTACTCACCTGAAATCGATGAAACTCGCGTTACTTCTCGACGTAATCGCCCTGCAGACGTACACATTTTTCACAGCGCTGACGCAATGATTCCATGGCAGCGGCGAAAGCTTCTTTAGGAGTCTGTTTTGCCCACTGGAAAATCGCTGAGGCAATAGCAGCACGGCTGGTGAATGTGCGGCCATGGAGAGTGTCTTTCATTGTTGGAAAAAGCCAAAAGTCACTAGGAGCCAAGTCAGGTGAGTAGGGAGCATGAGGAATCACTTCAAAGTTGTTATCACGAAGAAACTGTTGCGTACCGTTAGCTCGATGTGCGGGTGCATTGCCTCGGTGAAACAGCACACGTGCAGCCCTTCCCGGACGTTTTTGTTGCAGTGCAGGAAGGAATTTGTTCTTCAAAACATTTTCGTAGGATGCACCTGTTACCGTAGTGCCCTTTGGAACGCAATGGGTAAGGATTACGCCCTCGCTGTCGCAGAACATGGACACCATTTTTTCAGCACTGGCAGTTACCCGAAATTTTTTTGGTGGCGGTGAATCTGTGTGCTTCCTTTGAGCTGACTGGCGCTTTGTTTCTGGATTGAAAAATGGCATCCACATCTCATCCATTGTCGCAACCGACGAAAAGAAAGTCCCATTCGTGCTATCCTTGGGCGTCAACATTGCTCGGCAACATGCCACACGGGCAGCCGTGTGGTCGTCCGTCAGCATTCGTGGCACCCACCTGGATGACACTTTTCCCATGTTCAGGTCGTCGTGCAGGATTGTGTGCACAGAACCCACAGAAATGCCAACTCTGGAGGCGATCTGTTCAACAGTCATTCGGCGATCTCGCAAAACAATTCTCTCCACTTTCTCGATAGTGTCGTCAGACCGGCTTGTGCGAGCCCGAGGTTGTTTCGGTTTGTTGTCACACGATGTTCTGCCTTCATTAAACTGTCGCTCCCACAAACGCACTTTCGACACATCCGTAACTCCATCATCACGTGTCTGCTTCAACTGTCGATGAATTTCAATTGGTTTCACACCACGCAAATTCAGAAAACGAATGATTGCACGCTGTTCAAGTAAGGAAAACGTCGCCATTTTAAGTATTTAAAACAGTTCTCATTCTCGCCACTGGCGGTAAAACTCCATCTGCCGTACGGTGCTGCCGTCTCTTGGACGTTTTGACAATGAACGCGGCCTCATTTTAAAACACTGCGCATGTTTCTATCTCTTTCCAGTCCGGAGAAAAAAAATCGGAGGCCTTAGAACTTGAATGCACCTCGTATCATGAGGGCATCAGAAATCTTGTACAACGATGGACAAAGTGCGTTTAAACGCAGGGAGGCTATGTCGAAAAATAATGATGTTCTTAAATTTCCTATTTGATTACAATAAAATTTTGTAACTACTCTGCCGATAATAATTGACTCACCAACGTAGATGCAACAGTGTTTGTTTACTGCGATACAGAAGTCAACACATACTGCGAATCTGTCCTTAGTTGTAAAAGACGTTGCAATGAACGCAGTACAAGCGGTGTGGTTTGTTGATATAACAGACGCGTATTGCAGTGCGTAATTCGATCGCTGAACATTGTTTCAAACAACCAAAATACCAGTGGAAGTGAGGAAAAATGTTATTGAGATCAGTAGAAAGGGCTTCTCACTTCGGAAAATGTGGGAAATTGTTAGAAGAAGCCGTGCAAATGTCCAAACCGCAATAAGAAATTACAGGGATCGAGGTAATGAAGAAAAAAAGACGCGGACGAGCACCAAAATTTTCCAGCAGGGAGTGCTGACACATTAGAAAAGTGAATGCGGATCCCAGAATCACAGCTTCGCAAATGTAGAAATAATGTTTATCCCGTAAGAGTAAGACTGCTGCACTATCATGCATTTGAAAGTAGAACAGCAAGAAAGAAACCGTTCATAAGCAGTGTAAATGAACAGAAGCGACTAGAATTTGCAACTCTGTATCGAAATAAAGATTCCAGTTTGGAATACAGTACTTTTCACGGATGAGAGTAAGTTTAAGATCTTCCAGTATGGAGGTATGTCGAAAAAGGAATGAAAGTTGTGAAAGTTGGAAGAAGAGAAATCTTGTCTTATCAGTGCAGTAGGGTGGTAGAAATATTCTTGTGTGGGGTTGCATGTGTTGAGTTGGGAATTTAGTATCTATTGAAGGTATTATCCATAAATGGAAGTATCCTACAATCTTCAAGGAGGATCTGAAGCAATCTGCGGGTCTACGAACAAACTGGGTGTTTCGGCAAGACAATGACCCCAAGCATACGGCCATTGTCGTAAAAGAATGACTACTTTACAATGTACCAAAATAGTTACATTCGCCTCCCCAGTCACCAGACATTAATCCAATTGAACATCTTTGGGGAGAACTAGCGCGTAGGATAAAAAAAAATACAATATGAAAAGGAAAGATGATGTAAAAGCAGCCTTAGCGAAAGAGTGGAGTAACTTCACACCTCTTCGACGGCTCACCTGAAATTGACTGGCAGTTGTCCAGTTGAAATATCGTGCAGTGAAGTTTAGGACTACCAGCTGCAGTCCCCAAATTTCTTCGAACGTTTAACTCGCCGGGAAAACTAAGTTTCACAAAATCATGACGCGTAGGTCGTGGTAATTATGCATTACAATGAACTTTATTCTGGTTTTCAGTACAGTATCCAAAGAGACTCGACTTTGAAGCAGTATAATCTCGTCAGCACCACTCTTAATATTGCACTAAGTTTATGTATTTTTTTTAACGTAAAAGACGAAGCAGATCTTGTTAAACATCAACCACAGTTAACTACCTGTATATGTTTCACATGCCATGACTTTACTACTGTTTAAGTGCAACGACAAAGCGTATCTTGGACACGTCTGGTTCTAGCTCCGAACACACGACGTTGAAAAGCCCACCCTCCATGTTATTCTGAATTGGTCCCATGGACCGGTGTCATCCTTGCACCACAGGATGGAGCAATTTAGAAACTACGTGACTGTAATGAAATGTCATTTTCGGATAAAACTGGACATTTCCAGTTATTGCACGCCAATGCCTTCTATTACTTCACACACTCACACTCATTCAAAAGGACACAGTTATCTGCAAACACACACATCGTCAGTGGAAGAACTTAAGAGCTTCATGTATGTATGTATTTATGTACTTATTTCCATTGCACTCCTGATACTTTGGGTATAGAATATTGGTGTTTTTCTTAACGGCTTTCTGCATTGTACAAAGTGATTCAGCTGTCATACCTATGGGTTTTACGCAACCCACAACACCTTCGAAAACCACACACGAGACCTCTCTTTCGCTTACTACGAACAGACTGTTAATCCTACAGAAAAATAATTAACTGATCATTTTTTTTGTAGAAAATTCAATGCATTTAAATTTTGTACTGGAATTTGTTTTCACTGGAGGCCACGGTTTTCGAGTTAAGAGAAACGCATCTGGATGTAACTTTCGCGTATTTTCTTTGGGTAATTCGAAACGAACGGCCTCTAGCGAAAACGTATCCCACACAAAACTTTGCTACATTACGTTTCCTACAAGATCATCTTCGTTCTTTTTTGTAACGCTAACAGTTTGCGTGTAGCGAGGGAGAGAGTATGAATATTTGTGTGTGTTATTTGAAGGCATTGCGGCTTGCATAAAACTTATAGGTAGGGGCAGCATAATCCATCGTGTATAAGGCAGTGGAGGATGGAACATCTGTACCATTTTGGTACGTATCGGCGATTCTATGTTCCGTACCTCAACCGGTAAGAACATAAACCTTATGTCCATCTGTTAAGATCTCTTCTTATCTGGAAGGTATAGCAGTATCGAGATAAACTTTACGTCAAATACTATGGTCAGCGTTCTCCTGGGGGGAGTATGAAATTTCATCTCTGCCTTAATGCAGTCAAAATATAGACCCTTTATGCCACCCATTTTTATACTCGCCAACTATATCATGAAACCCTAAATATAGATGAGGTATAGCCCCACATAATTAAATTTGTCGGAGAATCTCAGAGCTAAAGTCCTACACGCATTGGTTCAAATTTTTTTGTTTTTATTCAAATCCTCTTGATAGTATAAGAAAGTGCTGAAAAGTAACGACTCCGAATTTTTGTGTAAACTCTTCAAAGCTTTTAAAAGAAGACAAATATCTTAACATTGTACAGCAGTATCCTTGATGTCTACATAACGATTTCTCCCTGACGCCGAACGAATTTCTTCCAACGACAGACCAGTTTGTTGATGCCGTTACTTTAGAATATTTCATTTTGTTGACGCAACCACAATCTCACCTCTGCTTGCATCGCTTCATCGCTATCAAACTGGAGTCCTTGGAGGTTTTCTTTTAAGCTCCCTTAACAGATGAAATTCTCGCTCGCTCTGCGTGAAATTGCACATGGAGGCAGACAAGTGACTATCTCGACTAGTATCGCATCGACGGAAGTCAAACTTTAGCAATGTTCACGGGGGGGGGGGGGGGGGGGGGGGTATTTGCGGATGTTTTGCATAAAATTTCGTCGAAATCCGTGACTGTCAAGAAGAGAGGCCTAGGCGAAACGGAAAAAAATCGATCGAGTAATATGCACGAGACGTAGCACCTGAACCGATACTGAAATCAGAATATAAAACATTGGGAAAGTGTTTTCAGCACGTCCTCACACCCTCTTACTCTCCACAGTTCTGGAAACGCACAACACTGTGAGGAAAGCTCTTTCTGACTCAACACGCATGAGCGGCGACACGGCACACAGAACATCCGCCATCTTGTCAAACATGTCCTCAGTCGAAATTTTTCTCGACCACATCAAACACGTCCAGATTTGACAATAACGTCCAGATTTGACAAACACGTCCAGATTTGACAAACACGTCCAGATTTGACAAACACGTCCAGATTTGACAAACACGTCCAGATTTGACAAACACGTCCAGATTTGACAAACACGTCCAGATTTGACAAACACGCCAAGCAAAGCCGCGCACCGTGTAACAATTTGACAAACCGGAGAAGTTTGACTAACTGATCATTTGCTGACGGCGTTGAGCCAGACAGAAGCGCGGATGCCCGGCTATCCCCGACGCCAGGTCTTTACCCCCACCCCTCTTCCCTGCTGGCTGGCTGGCTGGCTGGCGTGAGGCTATTTTGGCGCTGACGTCAGCGACCTTGACTGACCTTGGCCAGCAGCCCCCACCCCCCCCGCCAGCAACACACACACACACACACACACACACACACACACACACTGGGCTCCCTGTTAAAACACTGTGCTGAGCATCAGTAAGCGGTGGCAGCGGCCGCTCCACCTCCCTTCTCTCTTCTGCACTGTACTCCCACGCATTCGCAGTTGGCCGGTTACTGCCAGGTGTTTCGATAACACCTGCGACCGCTCTGGGCGGGTTTCTGCGGCGAGCTAATAGACTCAGCTCGTCCGGTTAGCCGCAGTGCCAGAAAAAATAAACGCCAGGAACGCCGCCCGCCGTTCCAAATACTGCGGCGCTGTGC
This sequence comes from Schistocerca serialis cubense, assembly GCF_023864345.2. Taxonomy (NCBI): domain Eukaryota; kingdom Metazoa; phylum Arthropoda; class Insecta; order Orthoptera; family Acrididae; genus Schistocerca; species Schistocerca serialis. The sequence continues at coordinate 171,701,114 of NC_064648.1, forward strand.
GCGAAGTTCACTCCGATATCGGGTACAGGTGTAACTTACAAGACTGCCTACACCCACACTGGCTACGTTTGGTAAAACCGAGGCAGCCGAAATAAAAGGGTTAGCGAAGTCCATTCGGACCGTCTGCCGCCTCTTCAATAGCGCCTTTTACTACAGCAGTATCAGATTGAAAACCAATCATAAGCAAAAAAGGGAATGCAGAAACGTGGAAATAGTATATCCAGCGTCTACACAAGGGCGAAGTACTGGAGGGCAATATTACTGAAATGAAGGACGTAGATGGAAATGAGTTGGGAGATACGATGTTTGTTTGTTGTTGTCTTCAGTCCTGAGGCTGGTTTGATGCAGCTCTCCATGCTACTCTATCCTGTGCAAGCTTCTTCATCTCCCAGTACCTACTGCAGTCTACATGCTTCTGCTCTTTGTCACCCTCTACGATTTTTACCCTCCACGCTGCCCTACAGTACTAAATTGGTGATCCCTTGATGCCTCAGAACATGCCCCACCAACCGATCCCTTCTTCTAGTTAAGTTGTGCCACAAACTACTCTTCTCCCCAATTCTATTCAATACCTCCTCATTAGTTATGCGATCTTCCCATCTAATCTTCAGCATTCTTCTATAGCACCACATTTCGAAAGCTTTTATTGTCTTCTTGTCTAAACTATTTATCGTCCATGTTTCACTGGCTACTCCATACAAATACTTCCAGAACCGACTTCCTGACACTTAAAACAATACTCGACGTTAACAAATTTCTCTTCTTCAGAAACGCTTTCCTTGCCATTGCCAGTCTACATTTTATATCCTCTCTACTTCGATCATCATCAGTTATTTTACTCCCCAAATAGCAGAACTCCTTTACTACTTTAAGCGTCTCATTTCCTAATCTAATTCCCTCAGCATCACCCGATTTAATTCGACTACATTCCATGATCCTCGTTTTGCTTTTGTTGATGTTCATCTTACACCCTCCTTTCAAGACACTGTCCATTCTATTAAACTGCACTTCCTTGTCCTTTGCTGTGTCTGACAGAATTAAAATATCATCGGCGAACCTCAAAGTTTTTATTTCTTCTCCATGGATTTTAATGCCTACTCCGAACTTTTCTTTTGTTTCCTTTACTGCTTGCTCAATATACAGATTGAATAGCATCGGTGAGAGGCTACAACCCTGTCTCACACCCTCCCCAACCACTGCTTCCCTTTCGTGTCCCTCTACTCTTAACTGCCATCTGGTTTCTGTACAAATTGTAAATAGCCTTTAGCTGCTTGTATTTTACCCCTGCCACCTTCAGAATTTGAAAGAGAGTATTCCAGTCAACATTGTCAAAAGCTTTCTGTAAGTCTACAAATGCTAGGAACGTAGGTTTGCCTTTCCTTAATCTTTCTTGTAAGATAAGTCGTAGGGTCAGTATTACCTCACGTGGTCCAACATATCTACTGAATCCAAACTGATCTTCCCCGAGGTCGGCTTCTACCAGGTTTTCCATTCGTCTGTAAAGAATTCGCGTTAGTATTTTGCAGCTGTGACTTATTAAACTGATAGTTCGGTAATTTTCACATCTGTCAACACCTGATTTCTTTCGGATTGATATTATTGTATTCTTCTTGAAGTCTGAGGGAATTTCGCCTGTCTCATACATCTTGCTGACCAGATGGTAGAGTTTTGTCAGGACTGGCTCTCCCAAGGCTGTCAGTAGTTCTAATGGAATGTTGTCTACTCCGGGGGCCTTGTTTCGACTCGGGTATTTCAGTGCTCTGTCAAACTCTTCACGCAGTGTCGTATCTCCCATTTCATCTTCATCTACATCCTCTTCCATTTCCATAATATTGTCCGCAAGTACATCGCCCTTGTATAGATCGTCTATATACTCCTTCCACCTTTCTGCTCTCCGTCTTTGCTTAGAACTGGGTTTCCATCTGAGCTCTTGATTTTCATGCAAGTGGTTCTCTTTTCTCCAAAGCTCTCAAATTTTCCTGTAGGTAGTATCTATCTTACCCCTCATGAGATACGATACTGCGTGAGATACGTAAGTCGAAACAATGCCCGGGGAGTACACAACGCTGCATTAGAGAGCTACTGGTAGCCTTGGGTGACATGGGCCAGCCATGACAGGACTACCATCCATTGAGCAAGATGTACGAGACAGACGAAATACCCTCAGACTTCAGGAAGAATACGTTAATTGCAGTCCCACAAAATCCAGGGTTGACAGGTGTAAAAATTACGGAACTACCGGTTTAATAAGGCACGATTGCAAAGTACTAACACGAATTTTTTACAGACTAATTAAAAAACCGGTAGAAGCCGACCTCGGGGAATATCAGCTTTGATAACGGAGAAATGTTAGAACACGTGAGGCAATACTGACCCTACCACTTATCTTAGAAGATAGATTAAGGAAAGGCAAACCGATGTTTCTAGAGCCGCCCAAGGTGGTCGAACTGTTCTAGGCGCTTCAGTCCGGAACCGCGCGACCGCTACGGTCGCAGGTTCGAATCCTGCCTCGGGCATTGATATGTGTGATGTCCTTAGGTTAGTTAGGTTTAAGTAGTTCTAAGTTCTAGGGGACTGATGACGTTAAGTCCCATAGTGCTCAGAGCCAGCCTACATTTCGAGCATTTGTATACTTAGAGAAAGCTTTCGACAATGTTGACTGGAATACTGTCTTTCATATTCTGAAGGTGGCAGGGGTCTAACACATGGAGCGAAAGGCAATTTAAAATATATACAGAAACCAGATGACAATTACAAGAGTACAGGGTCATGAAAGGGAAGGAGTGAAACACGGTTGTAGCCTTTCCCTAATATTATTTGGTCTGTATACTGAGCAAGCAGGAAGAGGACGAGTATCAAGGAAAGTAAAACGAGGATAATGGAATGTAGTCTAATGAAATTAGGTGACGCTGAGCAAATTAGATTAGGAAATGAGATACTGAAAGTATCGTAGTATCATAGTAGCTGAAAAGTTTGTGGGCCAAATGTTGCACGGGACACGGGGGCCATAACATGACGTTCGTCTTTTGTTGCTAGGTGGGGTCGCCTCTGATATACGAAGGTCAACTTTGTTTTCTTTTAAATGGGATGCTACAGTTTGGTACTTGTTTTCTGATAGAGGCTATCGAGACGAATCCAATGATGTGTAACAGGAAGGTCTTTGAAGTTCAACGAAGGCCAAAAAGGTGGCATGAACGTAAATTTACGGTAGGTGTTCGAAGTGATGCCCATTGGTATCAATGCAGTGCTGCAATTTTCTTATCATGGATTGAGTAGTTGTCATTATCACTTCGGCACGTATCGAAGCACATTTTCTAAGAATTCTCTCTCGTATATAGTGCGAATAGTAAATATTCGCCCAATACGGCGCATCCGTCTAACGTGCCACTGACATGTAAATACCATTCGACGGTTTCGGAATAAAACACTGATAGGAACGGTAAGCCTAGTATCGTCGGATCAAGCGGATGTGAATCATGTATTCCTTCGAAGAACATGTCGATATGCTTCTCATTTACAAAGAATGCCAACGAAATTCAGTGAGAGCTAGAGACTTGTGTGCTGAAAGATATCCTCTACGTACTCGCCCTACACATTTGAATACATTTAAATACGTGTATGATAAATTGAGAACAACTGGATCTTTAACGCATCGGAAAGACATCCGGCAGAGGAAAGCTACCAACGACGAAACAGAAACTGGTACGCTTGCCACTGTGGTTCGAGATCCTCGTCTTAGTTCGCGTCAAATCGCAAAAAGGGAATCTGGAATGAGCCGGAGTAGTGTTGTTCGTGTTCTGCATCGCCATAAATACAGGGTTATTACAAATGATTGAAGCGATTTCACAGCTCTACAATAACTTTATTATTTGAGATATTTTCACAATGCTTTGCACACACATACAAAAACTCAGTTTTTTTAGGCATTCACAAATGTTCGATATGTGCCCCTTTAGTGATTCGGCAGACATCAAGCCGATAATCAAGTTCCTCCCACACTCGGCGCAGCATGTCCCCATCAATGAGTTCGAAAGCATCGTTGATGCGAGCTCGCAGTTCAGGCACGTTTCTTGGTAGAGGAGGTTTAAACACTGAATCTTACACATAACCCCACAGAAAGAAATCGCATGGGGTTAAGTCGGGAGAGCGTGGAGGCCATGACACGAATTGCTGATCGTGATCTCCACCACGACCGATCCATCGGTTTTCCAATCTCCTGTTTAAGAAATGCCGAACATCACGATGGAAGTGCGGTGGAGCACCATCCTGTCGAAAGATGAAGTCGGCGCTGTCGGTCTCCAGTTGTGGCGTGAGCCAATTATCCGCGGGCTACGCGTGAAACTTGCCCGCACGCGTTCAACCGTTTCTCCGCTCACTGCAGGCCGACCCGTTGATTTCCCCTTACAGAGGCATCCAGAAGCTTTAAACTGCGCATACCATCGCCGAATGGAGCTGGCAGTTGGTGGATCTTTGTTGAACTTCGTCCTGAAGTGTCGTTGCACTGTTATGACTGACTGATGTGAGTGCATTTCAAGCACGACATATGCTTTCTCGGCTCCTGTCGCCATTTTGTCTCACTGCGCTCTCGAGCGCTCTGGCGGCAGAAACCTGAAGTGAGGCTTCAGCCGAACAAAACTTTTTCTACGTATCTGTAGTGTGTCGTGACCGTATGTCAATGAATGGAGCTACAGTGAATTTATGAAATCGCTTCAATCATTTGTAATAGCCCTGTATCATCCTTAGCATATCAGTCTCCAGCAAGAATTGACTGTCACGGATTGTATGCGTCGCATTGAATTCTGCCGATGGGCTCAACTTCAGAGGGATGACACAATTATTGATTTGATTTTATTTACTGACGAGGCTACATTCACGAACAATGGAAACGTTCATTTGCATAAAACGCATTATGGCGCAACTGAAAATCCATGTTGACTGCGGCAAGTTGCACACCAAAAACTGTGGTCTACACATTATGGTGTCGGACGACATAATTATAGGCCCCTATTTCATCGGAAGGAAAGGTAAACCTACAATTCTAGCATTTGTAGACTTAGAGAAAGCTTTTGACAATGTTGACAGGAATATTGTCTTCCAAATTCTAAAGGTGGCAAGGGTAAAATACAGGTAGCGAAAGGCTATTTACAATTTGTACAGAAACCAGATGGCAGTTACAGGAGTCGAGGGGCAGGAAAGGGAAGCATCGGTTGGGAAGGGAGTGAGACAGGGTTGTAGCCTCTCCCCGATGTTATTCAATCTGTATATTGAGCAAGCAGTGAAGGAAACAAAAGAACAGAGTAGGCATTAAAATCCATGGAGAAGAAATATAAACTTTGAGGTTGGCCGATGACATTGTACCTCTGTCAGAGCGAACAAAGGATCTGGAAGAGCACTTGAACGGAATGGACAGTGTCTTGAAAGGAGGGTATAAGGTGAACATCAACAAAAGCAAAACGAGGATAATGGAATGTAGGCGAATTAAGTCGGGTGATGCTGAGGGAATTAGATTAGGAAGTGAGACACTAAAAGTAGTAAAGGAGTTTTGCTATTTTGGGAGCAAAATAACTGATGATGGTCGAAGTAGAGAAGATACAAAATGTCGACCGGCAATGGCAAGGAAAGCGTTTCTGAAGAAGAGAAATTTGTTAACATCGAGTATAGATTTAAGTGTACAGAAGCCTTTTCTGAAAGTATTTGTATGGAGTGTAGCCATGTATGGAAGGGAAACATGGACGATAAATAGCTTAGACAAGAAGAGAATAGAAGCTTTCGAAATGTGGTGCTACAGAAGAATGCTGAAGATTAGATGGGTAGATCACATAACTAATGAGGAGGTATTGAGTTGAATTGGGGAGAAGAGGAATTTGTGTCACAACTTGACAATAAGAAGCGATCGGTTGGTAGGACATGTTCTGAGGCATCAAGGGATCACCAATTTAGTATTGCAGGGCAAAGTGGAGGGTAAAAATCGTAGAGGGAGACCAAGAGATGAATACACTAAGCAGATTCAGAAGGATGTAGGTTGCAGTAAGTACTGGGAGATGATGAAGCTTGCACATGATAGAGTAGCATGGTGAGCTGCATCAAACCAGTCTCTGGACTGAAGACGACAACAACAACAAGAACAACATTTCATCTAAGGAAATTTTGTTGGAAGTACGCCACATTCCTGCAAGTAACATTAGGACTGTTGTGTGGTATCAACACGAGCGTCCGGCCATTTTTTGCTGATGGTTACGAACGAGTTGCAGAGCCAACTCCCAAATCGTTGGACTGGGCGCGGATGAGATGTGTCATGACCGGCTCGTTCGCCAGACTTCACGCCTCTGGACTTTTTCTCGCTTACAAAAATGTTTCAACTACACCTGAAGATACGCGAGAGAGAATTGTCGGAACATGTGCTTCAGTAAGTGCCTAAGTGACAAGTAATACCATCCAATCCATGATGAGAGAAGATTGCAGCACTGCATCGATACCAGTGGTCATCACTTCGAAGATCGTCTGTAAATTTACGTTCATGCCACCTTTGTGAGCTTCACTGACGCTCGTAGTCCTTACTGTTATACATCATTGGATTCGTCTCTATAGCCGCTATCAGACAACAAGTACCATCCGTACTATAGCATCCCATTTAAAAGAAACAAAACAAAGTTGACCTTCATATATCTGAAGCGACCCCACCTAGCAACAAAAAAACCAACGTCGTGTTACGGCCCCCGTTCTCCCGTGCAATATTTGTCCCAAAAACTTTTCAGCTCCTATCATACTTTCTGAGTTATTCTAGGTGGCAATAGTAGTAACTTCACTGCGAATGCACACGAAGTCTGAACGGTGGACGCCCACATGTGAACTGTGTGTTAAGTCGAGAATTTAGGTTGGAAGGGCAGTGTCCAGAGAGGCGAAGCGGCTAAGGGTTCAAGTCCTGGCCGGACACTAATTTTCATGTCTGACCACTGAATGTGTGAGGTGCATTCAAGTTCTAAGGCCTCTGATTTTTTTTCTCCGGACTGGGAAGAGATAGAAACATGCGCATTATTTTAAAATGAGGCCGCCTTCATTGTCAATACGTCCCAGAGATGGCAGCACCGTACGGCAGATGGAATTTTACCGCCAGCGGCGAGAATGAGAACTGTTTTAAATACTTAAAATGGAGACGTTTTCCTTACTTGAACAGCGTGCAATCATACGCTTTCTGAACTTGCGTGGTGTGGAACCAATTGAAATTCATCGACAGTTGAAGGAGACGTGTGGTGACATAGTTACGGATGTGTCGAAAGTGCGTTTGTAGGTGCGACAGTTTAATGAAGGCAGAACATCGTGTGACAACAAACCAAAACACCCTCGGGCTCACACAAGCCGGTCTGACGACACGATCGAGAAAGTGGAGAGAATTGTTTTGGGGGCTCGCCGAATGACTGTCGAACAGATCGCCTCCAGAGTTGGCATTTCTGTGGGTTCTGTGCACACAATCCTGCACGACGACCTGAAAATGCGAAGAGTGTCATCCAGGTGGGTGCCACGAATGCTGACGGACGACCACACGGCTGCCCGTGTGGCACGTTGCCGAGCAATGTTGACGCGCAACGACAGCACGAATGGGACTTTCTTTTCGTCGGTTGTGACAATGGATGAGACGTGGATGCCATTTTTCAATCCGGAAACAAAGCGCCAGTCAGCTCAATGGATGGTTGGTTGGTTGGTTGAGGGTAAAGGGACCAAACAGCAAGGTCATCAGTCCCTTGTTTCAAATAGACTCCATTCTGCTAACGGGACATCTCAGTATAGTCAGAAAAATAAAACAGAAAAAGGGGAAACGTAAAAGGGCAGTCACGTTGTCATTAGTAAAAACAAATGAAGGAAGTTGGCAAGAGAACGGACCCAACACTATGCTGAAGCAGCATAAGCAAGACCACCTGTGTCTTAAAAGGTACAACTGCTATAATGCAGAAAGTACGGATGGGAATAGAAAAACTAACCAAGCCTTAAAAAGAAGGGGTAAAAACAGAGTAAAAGGGAAAGAAAAGAGGATTCCGGTCAGGGAGGTGAATCGGGAATCTCTGAACACTGCCTACAGTGGGAGACACCCAAACACTCACCGCCCCGCCCCAACACCAGAGGGAGATTAAAAACTTTAAAACTGAGAATAAAAACCACTCTCCCGGAGGAAACCTAGAACCAGAGAGACCATCCGGGAATCGTCAGCCAACATCAAAGGTAAAGTGTGGGGGAGTCTGTACTTAGCACGCAGAGCCAAAAGAAGGGGGCATTCAACCAAAATGTGGGCCACTGACTGGAAGGCTCCACAACCACATAGCGGGGGTGGCTCATCACGCAAAAGGAAACCATGGGTCAGCCTGGTATGGCCAATGCGGAGACGACACAGTGTGGTCGAGTCCTTGCGGGAGAGGCTAAAGGAAGAACGCCATGGGCCTGGATTCACCTTAATGGCACGAAGTTTATTAGACAGTGGAGTAGCCTCCCAAGAATTGGCCCATGACTGTGCAAAGTGGGATTTGATGTGAAGCCGTAAATCCGCTGCAGGAGGGGTTACAGAAAACGGGGGGTAAGTAACTGCTCCCCCAGCCAAACGATCAGCGAGCTCATTACCCGGGATACCCACATGGCCCGGGACCCATAGGAAATCAATGGAACAAGCAGCACGGTGAAGATCAGCGAGATGGTCATGGATGGCAGAGACCAAGGGATGGCGCGAAAAACACCGGTCAATAGCAACAAGGCCACTCAACGAGTCCGTACATAACAAAACGCGGTTGTGTGGGGATTGTTTAATAAAGGTAAGGGCCCGGGAAA